>NC_084594.1:39740313-39983916 GCF_033807715.1 Cololabis saira
GAGCTCAAATGAGGTCATCACCTGGATGTCCTCGTCTTTGTTCTGTGGCCCGCGAGTCACGTGGACTTCATTCCCGTTACCTAAGCTGCACTATTTGCCTCATGTCTGATCGACTGTGATGTGCTCGTACATCAAATGTGTCAACATCGCAGCTGGACATCTGTGGATGAAGTGTAACAAAGATAGACGAGGGCCACACCAGCGCTGAGGGCAGAGGTCACCAAGGGCTGTCTCTCCACCTCCCACCTCCCCCTTCATCCCTCCAACTAACCCTGTCTTCCGACTGTTTCTTCATCTTTCCTTCCCTCTGCCCGGCTGACAGGCAGCGATGGAGGACTGAGACCTTTTCTGATCAGTGTGGACAGATGGACAACGGGCACTTCAGTAAGAAGAAAAAAAGAGAGGAAATATAGCTGCAAGCAGCAATCGTTGGGGTCCAAGCAGATTCACAGAAATAACAGCCCACGGACGAACTGCTTCAGTCTGACCGTCTGAATATACCGGCCTTAGTTGTCATTGTCTTCAAACAATTTGCCACAGTTCTTATGGAAAAAATTGTAACCAGTGTTTCCTGACGAGGCTTCGACGATGCATCACCTCAACTCTTACCGCAAATGGAGGAAGTTGTTTTCCCATCCTTTTCATGAAATTGTGACTGGAAAATGTGCTGATCCACGAGCTTGTGATTATGACGCTATTAGATCTGACAAATTATACGGAATCAGGGTACGTTTGAAGAAAGTGCAGGATATGAGCAAAAACCTCAATTTGCCAATTATAGCGCCTCCAACTGGCTGATGTGTCAAACTGAGTATGTTCTTAATGCACGCCATTATGAATGAGTCTATGACTATTCATGATTCACGTTTGTAAATACTGGACGATTAAATGACCTAGAATTACCCATAAGTAATGCTTACAAAAGAATCCTTGTGTTAAATTTCTGATTTGAATTTTAGGTTTGGTTAAGTTTGTATTACTACATCACAGACCAAACAGTAGCTTTGGGCAACACCCAAAACATTGATGGGTACGTTAGTTTGGACCAAACCGTCCAAAAAGAACCAAACTTATTTGCAACCTTTTATTTTGTGTCACTTCGGAGTTTCTTGTGTTTATTTTAACTTGAAAATGGCATGAAAAGCTTAATGGCTGAAACTGACAGATGTGAATACCCGTAATTTAGGAATGTCAGGAGAGGTTTTTGTTCTCACCATGTAAGCAAGATGTTAATCTTCCTAGTGTAGCCTCATCTGGTGATATTAAGACCTTTTTAATGTTCAGAAATCACACTGGACTAGAATTTATATAAAAGGTGTGGTTGGTATAATTATTGTATAATTGTCATAAAAGTACAACAGGGTTACTTTGTTATGTTAGGTGACCCAATAGTAGCTAAAAATGAATTTAACTGAAAAGTAAGGTGGAGACTCGTAAAAACACTAACGTACAGTGTCAATAGTTGATAGAGCATCTAAACATTCCATTTGACTTCTGAATTTCACGTCTCAGATGAATATGCATAGATATGCTTACCTGAAGCTCTTGGTTTTTCTTTTTTTATTAAAAGATCATAAGTAATACATATACATATGAGTGCAGATGCAAAAGAGACAGAGCTGCTCGGCCGGTGTAGCCGACGCGCCTGCAGGTCGGGACATGACACACTGACAGGTTGTCACGCATGACGGGTCCATGTCTCAGCCACCAACACTGCTGCTTCTGTGCACACACCTCGTCCAGATCAGCACCCTTACACACACACACACACACACACACACACACACACACACACACACACACACACACACACACACACACACACACACCCCCCTGTGGCTTCAGAAGCCCACTGGTCCACCAAAGTGTCACAATTTGACTTCTGTCCGCTAAAGACTCTATTTAGATCCACGATGTGTCATCACGTATCTTTAAAAAGAACATAGAAGTCGAGTACAAGATGAGCTTGGTTGAATTAACATTTTAATTTGTAAACTGAAAATGCCGTTATATTTCATTTCCTGAGCTGTTTTACATTCAAGTTTTGACAAAATTATGAACACGTTCATGTTGGTTTTATCTCTTTACATTTGTGTTTAAAATGTTGATAAATACCATTTAATGAGCTCTTCAGTGTTCATCTCATCAGCTGTAACAGATGTTACAGGTCATGATGTGTTCAGTATTACCAATACAGAACCAATATTTAAACCAATGTTTATTATTTTATTTTTTTGTCAAAGCAGAGTTGTATCATTACATTACAATTATACATACCGGTATTTCATTCAAATGTAATGAAGATAAAATGTAGGATAACATAGAAAACTGATAATTATAAATAAATAATAATAAATAAAAAAGACTTACGACAGGAAATTAAGGGAACCATTTTTATTCACAATTTAAAAACTGTTCCTTTTGGTGTAGTTACTTAGAAGGAGTCGATTATTTAATTATCAATTAATTCTGGAAACATAATTCAACCTAAATTAATTTCCTGTAATTTTTTTGCAGGAGAAAACTGATCTGAAACTGTTGTCCCATTTATTTGTCAGCAATGGCTCATTTGATTGTTGTGATCATTGGAGCTGTGAGGTCAACGGGTCAAGCAAACATGAGGAAGCTGCCAAGGAATAACATGCTGCTGGAACCTGAAAAAAAAAAGACACCCTGCAGGACATAATTAGTGTGAAAATCCCCGCTTTTATTTTCTGGCACGGTGACAATTAGAGATTGCTTTTTGCGGTGGTGACAAAACGATAAAAGTCTGGGAGCTCACGCAGCTGATTAGTCATCCAGAGTCCACTCACCAGTCATTTTATTTTACTCACCAGTGTTTATGATACAACACCATTAAATCTTTAATTTTCTTCTTTATTTTCATTTCGATTTTTGCAATTTTCTACCCCTACAGTTTCGATGCCTCTTTTACTAGCAGTGTTTCTCCTTCAGAAAAATCAGATGATCAATAAATCTTGCTTTGAAAGAAAGAGAACTTACAAACTCAAAGGTCCCAGGTACTCGTTTCCTCCTCAGCTTGATGTTGCAGAGGCCCAGAAGTGGCTGCAGCACATTCACATGTCCACGATCGCTGCGGGGGGTCTGTGGGTGGGAGGAGAGGATGTGAGGGCCGATACCGAGCAAAGCGGCATCTCTGAGAGATTCCAACACGCACCCAGCTTCTCACTGTCCAAAATGACATGTCGGGGGAGGGGTGGGCGGGGGCGGCGGGGTGGAGGTGTCATGTCCCCTGCTTCTCATCGTGCTGTCATGGCCACCAGTCCAACGTCTCCTCTGTCACATGCACTCTGCTCACACTCTGCTCAGACCCAACCATGTCACACACAATAAACACATCACTCACAAGGACGGGTTGGTGATGTAAAGCTCTGCCTGCTATTGAAACGAATCATGAGAATATCACGTAAAAATGCTGCCTTTGTTACATTTGAACTCTGTGTGTGTGTGTGTGTGTGTGTGTGTGTGTGTGTGTGTGTGTGTGTGTGTGTGTGTGTGTGTGTGTGTGTGTGTGCGCAGGGATATAATGTAGAGAACATTAGGGAATATTCTCAGTGTGCTATGTTGAGATGTGTTAACTCAAAATCCAGGATTTCCACAGACATGAAGATAACTCTCTCTTATCTTGCTCAATCACATGTAGTTTACACTAAAAAGGTAGCCTATTCCACAGCAGATTATGGTCTACATTACGTCTTGTTGGAGCCTATCTGCTTCTGATGATAGCATTCAGTTGCTGCACTGGCAGCACAGTTCAATTTCCAGCTGTGTAAAGTTGGTTTGTTCTCCTTGTGCTTGCAAGGTTGTGCCAAGAAGCGCATCCATCATAAAACCCCTTGCCAAATCTATGAGAGGGCTATGAAGCTCCACTGTGGTAAACCCCTCCATCAAGGGAGGGAAATGGCCAAATAAATATAAATAAATAAATACCCACCATTCATTTGCTAGAAATGCAATCTCTTCATCGTAGTCACAGTAATAGACAACTACACTATGTTCATAAAATAACACAAATTGTGATGATCTCTTCTCTCTTTATTTTAACACCATTAAAATGTCACAGGAAAAGTAAGTTCTCCCTAAAACGAATCAATTAAACTAAATTAAAATGAAGTTAGTAGGTTGTACAGCTGGAGTTTGGCGGGAGTTTGGCGGGAGTTTGGCGGTGTGGTGTACAGCTTCTGTGATTGACCAGATTTGATGTTCGATCTTCTTAAGAGGTATCTTCTGATGTGAACCATTCCTTACAAAGAGCAGAGGGGACGCAAACTCATCTAAGTCCACAGTTAGACAGTTAAACTGTCTATAAACTGAGACAGTTTCGTAATCTTCCTAGAAGTGGGTGCCCACTGCCCAGCTAGGATGACTCCAAAGACCCAACGCAGAGCATACGGCGTAGGTTACGCGGCGACGCGCACCGTACAGTGCACGTTGCCGCGTAACCTACGGCGTAGGCTCTGCGTCGATTTAACGTGGAACCATAATTTAGGCATAATTAGGCTTAACTAGTGTGTGCGTGTGTGACAGACGTGCATGGGACAATTGTGAAATACGGAATAAACTGCGTTCCATATTGGTAACGCAACTTTTAATTCCCAATTACGTAATGTGGCAGGGTGGAGGAGCGGCAGCCACTCAGGTGATGGGACACAGGTGTGCTGCTGGCTTCTGCTGACCTGTGTGATGCTGTGCTTGTGCACGTGTGGCGGTGTTTGGCAATGTTTGGGCGCCAGTGTAGCAGGGCGAGTGCTACGGGGGCCCGACCGACAGGATAGAGAGGACACGGAGTTTAGTGCAGAACCCTTTTATTGCCAAACACCGCCACACGTGCACAAGCACAGCATCACACAGGTCAGCAGCAGCCAGCAGGAGCTTCTCAGTCCGAACACTTGCCGCTGTCCAGCCATGCCTTATAAGGCAAGCAGGGTGGAGAGGTTGATGGGACACACCTGTGTCCAATCACCTGAGTGGCTGCCGCTCCTCCACCCTGCCACACGTAACAATTCCGTATATCAAGGGACGGGTGGCAAGCCCACTCACCGCGGCTGCAGCTCCAGCAGCAGCTAAGCGTCCTGACTGACGCTGTGCTTCAAACACAGAGGGACACGATCAGCGCTATTATAAGTATAGAAGGTGGCTTGCGCATCTTTCAAGCCCTGTTTTGTGCACAAGCGAGCTTTATAAATGAGGCCCCTGCAGTCCTGGCAAGGAATGCGGTACAAATATTTTCATCGATTGAAAAAAAAAAAAAAAAACCCTCTATGTTTCAGGCCTGACGGGATTGGTACGGTTACTGTGGAAGAGAAGGAGCGCTTTGAAGAGATCAAAGAGAGGCTACGGGTTCTTCTGGAAAATCAGATTACACACTTCAGGTAGGAATTTGATGCACAAATTGTGCAAAGAAATGCTGCAACACTGCAGAGGTGAGAGTTAAGATAAAAATCCGTCATTTTACTTTACTACTTAGGTATTGCTTCCCATTTGGACGACCAGAAGGAGCGCTAAAAGCTACTCTGTCCTTGCTAGAAAGGGTAAGTTATATTTTGAGATTCACACACACAACCACACACACACACATATATATATATATATATATATATATATATATATATGAATGAATGAATGAATGAATGAATGAATATATATATATATATATATATATATATATATATATATATATATGTATATACAAAATGTATATATGTATGTATGTTGTCTTTTGTTGTTGGAAAGCCTGTTTATTTCCCGTTTAAATGGTAATGCATCTGTAAGTAACATACATTTGTGGCAGCAGAGTATTGGGGCTGCACCTTTGAAAATGTTGCCAGATCTTCTCATAGAGGCTAGCGGGAAGGCTGCCATGACTATCAAACTACCAAATCTACCAAACACAAATTTAATTTGTTTTTGTGCAGAGGAAGAAGATGTGTAGGAGAAACCATAATGGAAAGAGAAGCCAATGCCTGTCAATGATACATGTACCCAGTGCTTTAAGTGGGAAAAAATAAGTGCCGGTACTCTCCCCCTCCAGTCATACAAATATGGGACTATGTAAATTTGTGTGTATATATATATATATATATATATATATATATATATATATATATATATATACATACCTCCTGTGTTTACCTTCACATTTCCGTTTGGCCGTGCATTTTTTCCCTCCAAGTTATTTCCGTCACAACTACGAGCGCGCCCGTATAGCTCAACGGGATGAGCAGGCGACTTGCGTACAGCGAACGCGGGTTTGATTCCAGTCGCGGCATATTTTGCACCCACTTCCTACGAGTCTGTCTTTCACTGCACCTATCAAATAAAGTTGCAAGAGCCGCATGACACCGGCCAAAGAGCCGCATGTGGCTCGCGAGCCGCGGGTTGGCCAAGCGCGCCTTTACGTCTGTATGGCAAGCTTTGAGCATCAAAACCACTAAATCAACAAATCCAACCTGTAGACTTTGGGGAGATCGGGGGGAGTTACTGACTGATGGGGAATCTGGGAAGAACAGTACCGGTACGCGCCGCACACAGTAAATAATTTCCGGTACGCTGATGGGTACAATTTAGAAGTGCCGGTACTGCGTACCGCTCCGTACCGGCCCACTTAAAGCACTGCATGTACCATCAACAGATCGTAGAAGTGGCTCACACTGAAAAATCCTATGAGTGGTTGGAAAAGGCTAGGCTGAAAGACAGCACAGAGGCTGAATCCCAACACGGCCCATGGGTCGTCTCTTGCCATTGTCTGTCGCGGGGCGGCTCAACATCTCCCCCTAGAGTCACTAACCAGTAACTACAACAACAATGAAGTGGTATCCGTGCGTGGAATCGGAGAATTTTTGCGAGTACGAGTATATGAGAGCAGTATCGGCCCGATACCGATACCAGTATCGGTATCGGGGCATCCCTAGTAACGACACAACCAAGCGTTCATATAGGTTGGATGTCCCAAAGTCCAGGTGTGGAGACACCGCCATGAGTGGTGGAGTATGACACAGCACAGATATCCAGAAGAAAGCAGCCATAATAGGGTTAGCAATACTCAGTAACAATATCTTAAAGTAGACGACAACACAACGAGCTGGAGAAATGCCACGGGTTGACATAAGAAATAGAAAAGATGTGGTCTGTGAAGACAACACTGGTGTGACTGGTTTGAACACGCTGAGCTGCACCCTCGAGCTGGGAGAGTGATTCTAGCCAATCAATATTGGTGGAGAAGTGTACAGTCAGAACAGAAAGAACGGTAAAAATACAATGTAGAGCCACACAAGCTCTCAGACCTCTGGTAGAGGATCCGAGTTTGAAGAGGGCAGCCATCCACAAGGAATGGGCATGGGTGGTGTTTTTTATTTTTATTTCATGAGGGTGTGTGTTTCACTAATTATCTTGTTATGCCTTTCTGGCAAGGTTCTAATGAAGGACATTGTCACCCAAGTCGCACAAGAGGATATCAAAGCTGCGATCAGGAAGTGTTTAGAACAAGCAGCCGTGGTCAACTATCAGCGTCTGTCAGAGTATGCAAAAATCGAAGGTAAGTTACTGCTCCATCCAAGCTCCTTCATGTTTGTGATGCTGTAGTGCTAACATAACATGGCAATTATTCCTTGACGTGGGTCTTCATATTTTAGTATTTATAGAGAATGGTAAAAATGAAGGATTTGTAATCATTTCTGACTTAAGTAAAAAAAATATTTTCTTGTGTCAAAGACATCCTTGCCACTGCACACTCCCTAAAAACTGGTGTCTGCCCTATTCTTTGAATGGTCCAGGTAGCCAGGATATTGTAACACTTAACAAATTCATATTTTTTTTAAACTCAAATGCAAAATTATAAATGAAAGTGACACAGATTTTATTATTTTTTGTTAACTTGCTTGCACTTGATTTGAAAGGCAAGTTTCAGGTACAATATCTACAATATGACATTAAGAATGTTGACGGTCTCAGATTTCAGAAGAACTAATTGACTGATTGATTGAATGTTTTTTACTGTTTATTTTCTACAAAGTGGAAATAAAGACCTCAGATATGTAACATTACATGATTGTGACGCAGTCCTTCTCCCATGGTCCAGAAGATAGAAACTGTAGAAAGCAAATCAGGATCAACTGAGGAGTGTCTTTTCTGCAATAATCTTATACAGAGGTAGAAATTGTGCGGCGTATAGGAGCCCAAAGACGTGAATCAAGATCAGGAATGTTATGCGTAGACTTTACAGTGATGGGACCTCCTGAATTGTTGGCAACAGTGGAAGAACATTATCAGCATGCACTGATAGTAAGCAATCAACAATAAGCAAAACACAAAAATACTTTTAAACAGAGGCATCAAAGGAGGAGATTGTGGTCCCAGTTATGTTTAGGAAAAGAGGCACGTTGCATTAATTAAAACATCATTTCAGGTTGCATTTTAATTAGCTAATCAGTAGAAGAAGTCATGGGATTGCAGACATGATCAGAAGATTATCGCTAAGAATCTTTGGTTGCAAGACCTTTTAAGACAACCGTTGCCAAACGGGTCACACTACAACGTAGGACCACATATTTGGAGGTATGATGAAACATTTTGCTGGGGTGATTTCACAACAGGCATCTGTGATCTTCAACAGTCCACAATTGTGCACTAGTGAAGCCTGGCACTGTCAGAAAGGATGGCTATAATTTTGCTGAGGTTATACAAGGTTTTATTTTATTCATTTTACCAAACATATCAAAGTTAATCTTTCTCATATTGGCTATACTAATATGTATTACCCTTTTAGAATTATATGGCTTTGTGCATTCATTTCCATTCAATTTAATCTGATCTTGATCTGAGTCATAACAACAGATGGACACAATGTGCTTAACATGATAACACATAGATAATATGAATGTCTGACGTTTTTTTAATTAAATTACCGACTACATGGTCTTCATGTGTCTTAGAAAAAAATAAGTCAAATGATTTTGGAAGTGTGGATTAGAGCTGTTAATTCTATTGTTCATAATTAACATTTACTGATCTGGATCATATCTTGAAAAACTTACTGGAAAAGCTGGAGAAACTGTATAAATGGAGGCAATTTACTGCTACGACTGCTCCTCTTAAAGTGGGTGTGGCAGGGTGGAGGAGCAGCCACTCAGTTGATTGGGCACACCTGTGCCCAATCAACTGAGTGGCTGCTCCTCCACCCTGCCACAGTGGGCACCAGTCCTAGATAACTCCAAAGACACAACACAGTGATGGAAATAAGAAGCAATAAAGGCTTGAAGACATCACTGGAACTGAAAAGGTCTCTGCCACACATAAGTCATTTAACTAGCAGGGTGTGCATGGCTTTGCCTGGGGTTTGCCAAAAAGAATCTTAACAGACAACAGTACGACTGGGAAATTGATTTGGGAACTGATAATACAAAAGCTGAATAGTGCTCTGCACTAAAAAGGGCAAGGCTTACCAATTTCAAAGCATGTTCTTAATGGTGAAGTATGGTGGAGTACGCGTCATGCTGGCTATGAACTACACACCATACTGGAGGAAAAACAAAGGAAAAGGAAGTCCTAAGTGTAACAACGTATCCTACAGTGGCAGGGTATCTGTCCACCGGCTAAGGTGGTGGGTGGTACAGCATGGCCCTAAGCATAGAAGTAAATCCACCAGAGAATGGCTTAAGATAGACAAAGTCTACTTTTTTGGTGGCCTAGTGAGATCCCAGACTTCACGCCCGTAGAGATGCTGTGGAATAAGAGAGACCCGTTCACATCAGACATCCTACAGATGTGTCTGAGCTGAATCATCTCTAGAAAGAGGAATGGTCCAAAGTTCCTCCTGAATGCCGTGCAGCTTGTTATGTAGGGATACCGAAAGCACTTACTTGGAGTCATTGCTGCTAAAGGAGGTTTGACAATTAATAATTCCAAGGGTTCACATATATTTTTCCTTCAGCTCAGGGAATGTTTCATGGTTTTCTTCTAAAAAGACATGACAAATGTTATTGTTTGTATCTTATGATCTTAAGCACATTGTGTTTTTCCGTTATTGTAACTTAGATGGTGATCTAATCACTTTTTAGCATAAATCATTGCAAAAAATTGCTCAAAAAACAGCTGATTCAAGTTTGCACTTTAGAGGGTAATGTAAGTGTAGCTGCTGAGGACGTAGTCCACTAAAACTAAATTCACTCATACAAAGAGTAACTAGCTGATTATTTTTCCTCCAGTTTACAGGTGATTGTCAAACAATCTTGTGGAATAATTTTTAATCTCAGTCAACGACGAATGAGAACGATATAATGTTATTGTACTGCAGTGATCAACAAAGAAGGTTGCACGTTCTTGAGTGAGTGGTACACCAGCTTGTTAAACTGGTAATGTCTCTACTCTGGTGATCTATCTAGCTTTGTTTTGACTAGTAAAACAATTTTTTTATTTGAAGAATCTCTTTTCAATGTCAGTATGGCTTAGGATGGTGTTATAATATGGTTAATAATGCACCGCCATGAGAAAGGGTTTGCCTTCATAGAGCGACACTTGCCATTGACATATGTTTAGAAGTATATGACATGCAAACAGTTCCCTTCAAAATCCATAAAGGTTCTAAGTTTGGGTTGCATCCCTTAATTTCCCACAAACATGTACAATTATTGATAATGACCTAATTGTGCTGCATGACCTCAGTCATATCCTTAGTGTTTGACTACTGTTCAATCCAAACAATTAAGCAAAGCCTATTCAGTGGCTGTTTTATAATCTTAGTCTTCAGTATTGATTGTTTGTGGAAGAAAAAAGGCAACCAATTGTGACTTAATAGTCGTGTAGATTGGCAATTAGTCAAACGGGGAAAGTACTCAATAAAACATGGTAAACACTTCACTGAGATGCACAAACCAGGATATTTAGAGATTGATTTAAAGATATTTAAATAACACCGCCAAACACTGATTTGGCGGTGTTTGATATTCCCTAGTGATTTAGCAATCAAATTGTTAAGACATTAGTGTTTAAAAAAAAAGTCATCAAATATCATGAACTAAGCTCAGATAGGACTATCATGTTGGATCATTTTACAGTTATAAAATTGATGTAACAGTGTTTGAGACCCTTGCTTTATTACACTGTATTTTACTGCTTTGTGGTAGTCCATAAAAAAACCCTAAAATCTTAAAACTTTAGACAAAATAACTTTTATTATCCTTCATAATGTAGCTTGAAAGTTGGTTGCCATGTATATTTTGTTTCTCCTTCAGCTTGTTGAAGCGGCCAGTGAATAGTAAGTGAAAATGCATTCAATTCAGTTTTGATGCTGACCTAACCCATTCCTCAGCTTCTCTTTCACCCAAATCCTTCTCTGCCTCTGTCTCCCAGTTTGGCTTGCCTCGTACTTGAAGGGATGCTCATTCTTCCCCGTTTCTCTGCCTTCCTCTTGTTTGTTCCTCCTGATTTCCATACTCATCTAATCTTGTTTCCTTGTGTATTGGCTACGGCTGGATAGCAATAGCTGGTCTTTGAAAACAACAAGACTAATAAACAAGACACAATGGAACTGCCCTTTGTGGCCATGTTATTCTATCACAAGGTCTTGATTTCTGTAAGTAGGCATCCATTTTAGGCATTCCTCACTCTCTTCAACCATTTAAAAGATGACGAAACCAATGCCAGGGAAGGTGGCTGCAACCACAATTTAACATTGTCATGTTTGAAACTGCATGTACATCCCTGGAAATAGTCTTGAAGACGGCATATGTTGGTCTTACATTTCAGTGTGTACTTTTCTGCATCAATGCTGCTGTCTTAGAAGTGGATATGAGTCTTACCAAGGGCAATGATACAGGCCCAGACCATCATCACCTTTTCCAGGTCTAAAATGCAAAGGTGAATGTACATTAACTAACCCTAACCCTAACCCTAACACCACGCATTACATGACATTGTTTTGCTCTGCGCATGTGTGTCACTTCAGGGCTACGTACCATTCACACTTCAGTGTGATGAACGTTGCATTAAAATGATAATATGAATGACTGCGCAAAAATAAATTGGATTAAAAAAATCGGATTTGAGCATTAAGACCTTCAGTGTGAACATAGCGTTAGAGTAAATGAAGCAATTGTTATTGCAGCCTATAGCAGCCCTAACCTTCAACAGTTTGCCATCTTTCAGAGGCTTGCAAACTTTTACCGTATCTTCCGCAAGTAATCTGTTAATCTCTGTTCGACTGGTTTTGTTCGGCTTCACTGGTTTTGGCTGATATCAAATATTTGGGACGGCACATACCAGGTCCATAAGTCTGAGATGTATTTAGATGTAAAGAGTAGCAGCAAACAGTTTGTAACACTAACAAACTTTAGGGCTAACATGCAAGATAAAGCACACAGTACATAGGTGCATGAAAAATCTAGACATGGAGACCTAAATAAGGCTGTAAATATGTTTATTTATAATGTAAAGTTTGACATTTTATCTTAGGGGCTCATTGGTGATTCAATCACTTTTGGAGGCAGCCCCTTGTGGTAATTTGAGGAACTGCAGTTTCTTGTCCACATTGGCCTTAGTTTTGGCTGTGACTGATATCTTCATTCATGGCAGGACAACGTGTGTGCATCCAATAAGTGAGCTCCTGGAGTGAACAGCCGGTCCTGGAGTTAACAGCGCTTCAGTTTTTGAGTGTTGGTAGGATGTCTGGTGCGAAAAGCTCTCTTGAGGTCAGCCCACAGCATATGTACCTAGGTAAGATGTGGGCTTTGCTGTCTTTTCAAAAGAGGACTTCTTATCCTGAAGCCATTCTGTTGTTAATTTACTTTCATAAATTGTCCCGTTGCCTGGTGCATCAGGACATATAGACATGCCACTCCATGATGCCAAGCGGTCCAAGCCCTGAGGCAGCGAAACAAGCCCATATCATGATGCTACCTCCTGTATACGTTACCTTTGGGCCGATGTTTTAATGCTGGTAACCATATATAGTGTATCGTTTGATCTGACAACAAAAGATTTTTCTCGTAGTGTTTTGGATTTCCAAATCTTTAAGTGTAGAGCAAAACACTTCCAGTGAAACCTCAAGTCCAACAACAGGAGCTGTCAATAATGGTCTTTGTATTCATATTGGTCTTACCGAAGGTGCCGTGGAGTGGTTTAGAAATGTCCCATTTCTTCTGCTCCACTAATATGCTTTTTTGGCATTGGACCACTGCTCAGCACAATTTACACACAGCAGATTGAGCTGGCAGGAAGTCAGACATAAGAATGATATAGAGAATCTGGTGAACTCTCAGAATCAAACGCCACAAGCATCCGCCAACCCATACATCGACTTTAGAAGAGATTAAAGCCACATATGAGGAAAGGTTTGATTAAGAAGTCACAAAGCGAATTCCACAACTCATCCATTTAAGACATTTAAAACATTTTAACTTATAGCTTTTTAGAAAAGCAGAAGACTGCACACTTCTCATGTGGTCTTGAAAGTTTTGTTAATCAAACAGATGTCACGAATGGGGTGGATAGGACCCAGATGTAGGATACAGGAGTGTTTTATTAACCCAGTGCTTCTCAATCCTGGTCCTCGTGGGCCCCTGTCCTGCATGTTTTAGTTTCCCTGCACCAACACACCTGATTCTAATTAAAGGTCCTCATTAGCTTGTCACCAAGGTCTGCACAGCTCTGTTGATGACACAGGTACTTTTATCACGGTGTGCTGAAGCAGGGTAGCATCTAAAACATGCAGGACAGGGGCCCACGAGGACCAGGATTGAGAAACACTGTATTAACCCAAAGCGCTGCTGAGGTAGGATATTGCAGGATTGCAAAGAAATCCCAATTGCACAAAACCAGACCGGAAACACGAATGATGAAACAGTACGGACCAGCAGGGAGCTGGGGCAAGACAAGACCAGATATACACAGAAGGGTTGATGAGACACAGGTGCAGACGATCAGGGCAGATGGAACCAGGGAAGTCAAGACGTAACTGAAACACAAAGACCCAGGTTTCAAAATAATACAGGAACTAAATAGCCAAACCGTGACAACAGATCCAGTCGAGGAGGCAGCACATGGAGGTGGTATGCTTTCTAAATGCTCCCGTTGAGACCTGACAATGGGGCAAAAGAGCTGAAAATACAGACCACTGCTCTTTCAATCCCTGTGAGACTCAAGCGTCATGAATCCAGCCGACACGGCAAACACAGTGCTTTTGAAACCCTCCTATTGAGACCTGAGGACAGAGCACAGTTGTTACCAAACTGCAGCAGTTCTGTTGGTGAAGGACTGGTGGACATGTTTTGTCTGGTGTAGGAAGAATAATCTCAATTTAAATGTGAACAAGACAAAGAGAGCATGAACTAAGTCAGATAGTTTTGGAGAGGAAGTGGAGGTGGTGGAAGAGTATAATTACCTCGGTGTTCACCCGGACAGCAGACTGGACTGGTGATACAACACGTACAACGCTGTTTATAAGACAGGACAGAGCAGACTTTACCTCTTGAGGAAGCTTAGCATCCATTGTAGAAGTCTGTCTTCTGCCTTTCTAGTCATCTTTGCTGAGAGGCCACTTCTAGAAAGAGTAGCCACGGTACTAAACTGCTTCCATTTATTTACAGTTTGTCTTTCCGTGGACTGATGCTTCTATGACCTTCTCCATATGCAGGTGTTGTGAACAGTAAATTTCAGACATGGCTTCAGTCAATCAATATAGATCCTAATCACAACTCCAAACTTATTTCATCAGCTTTATTTTTAGGTGTCACAACTCCAGTTAACTTTCACATTACTTTTCATTGAAATAATGTAAATATTTAACAGGTGTCACATGTGTAATTACATATATTTACTATTGTTTGTGTGTTAATAACTTGTGCGTATCGTGTTCCTTTATGTTTGGGACTTAAATGAAGATCATATCATATTTAATGTAGCTAATGCAGAAAATGGGTTCAAGGTAGGGTAAGGTCAGTCTTGATGCCGTCACACCTGTTGATATTTAACAACACACGATGGGGAGCTAGCTCACTCTTCCTGCCACAGGTGCTCCCTGAGAAAACACAAACACAGCCTTCCTTGTATGCACACAAATGATGAAATGGTGATTAGTGGGCTGAGGTCTGTGTGTGAAGAACAGCTTTTTGGTGAGGAGCTGGAAATAACAGAGAATGCCTTACCCTACTAGTAAATATATCACGAGTGAACGCCAACAAGGAACGTGGCTTCTTTTTAGTCTGCTTTCTTTCTGACATGGTAAAGTAGAAGGCTCACTCACTGAACAGCATTCATTTTGCGTACTCATTACGTATATTTATTAACTTTCACGTTATAAGTCACCCCCTTTGTAGCTGTGATATTGCCAGATTCCAGAAATCTCATTGCTTCCAGTAATCTTTCCTCCCAGCGACTGTGCTCATCCCCTCTGACCCTGGCTTCTCGCATGCCTCGGTATCCTCCCTATTTCTCCGTAGGGAAAAAGAGAGAGATGTATGAGCATCCTGTCTTCTGCTTGGCGTCTCAAGTGATGGATTTAACCATTCGTGAGTACCTTCCTCATTTCCCCTGCCAACATGCCCTTGCATTTTTCTCTTGCAGCAAATATGCACGCCAACCATCACCACTGGTCTCAAGTCCTTTGTGGTACCTGGCATCTTTTGGTTTGGCTGTCTGTTATTTTAGTCTGTAAAGTCAACTTGGTACCGTCCAGTAAGTTTCAAGTGACTAACAGCGCTGCCTTTCTGTGAGCTTATTGTCTGTCCTTCTTAAACCACCTGGTCTGTGTCTGTCTGCGACTTGAATGCATTTTTACTTTGCTTGTGTGAACTCCTTTTTACGTGTTTAAGGTCAAAGCACAGCACATTCAGACAGAAATCCTGCAGTCATTCCTGAAGAGATTTTGAGACATTTGTTGTTTAAATGAAACCATAATGAAATGTAGAAATGTAATGATAACACAAATAATATTACAAATAATATTACAAATAATAATAATAATAATAATAATAATAATAATAATAATAATAATAAATAGGAAAACATTCTGTCACATTTCCTTATAGTGTACAAAGGATGAAATAAAGATGGTTTGTGCTTTATTTTTTTCCCTTCTTTTGAAGTTGACTCTATTTGCAAAATACAGGTAACTTTAAGAAGTGACCTCCATCTTTAAGGCAGAAATAAGTTACACCCGGTTGCTTTTGACATGATCTGATAGTTTCTTGTTTTTTCTGACTGTCTTCCTTTTAAATCTTCCTAAAAAAAACCTCCATTAATATTCATCTCTTCTCTCACCATCTACCTGACAATTCCCCTCGTCTCCACCTTTTTCACCATCCTTTAAACCTGTCTTCTGTTTCTGACTCTTACTTAGAAAAGAAAAAGTTGAGCTGTATATCTGACCTCTACTGGCCGTATATTCCTCAGAGAAACATGATCTTTAAACTAAACCATTGTTGACCTGCTACAACCTTTCAATACAGAAAAGAGTGATTTAAAAGAAGGTATATGAAAAAAATAAATACATAAAAATCACCTCCAAAGAGTTAGGATGCTGTGTATCTCATAGCCCTCTATTTTATTCACAATACAATACTGTATGTATATATATATATATATATATATATATATATATATATATATATATATATATATATATATATATATATATATATATGTATGTATATATATATATGTATATAAAAATGTTGGAAGTGGGTGTGATTTCACCATTGTATTATAAATAGCTAGAAAGCTAGAAAAGTAAAAGAAAGACCCAAAGGACATAACTTGCAGCTAATTAGGTAAACTATCAACAGGCTGGTGACATGACTGGTAACAGAAATATCATCAAAGTCTTTGAGAAGTAAAGATGTTCACTAATCTGTGAAAACACCTTGTCATATAGCCGTGAGAAATGTTCAGAATGATACTGTGAAGGAAAAAAAGTTGAAACTCGGTCGCCTGTCATGATCTTTGGACCCTAAAGAGACATAATGTTTCTGGAAATCACCGCCTGGACTCAGGAACACTTCCTAGTTGGCCTCCCATCCACAAATGCAGGTTGAAGCTTTGACAAAGAAGCCATATGTGGACAGACCCACAAACACAACTGTCTGGGCCTGAATGGACCTGGTCAAAGCTGAAAATCATCCTGTTTCCTTTTTGGAAGTCATGGACGCCTTGTCGTACAGAATACAATGGAAATGTATCATCTGGCTTTATATCAGGGCTCAGATCAAAGACCTGTGTCTTTGATGTTATGGGATGCATTAGCTCTGCAGGAATGGGAAGACTGCACATCTGGAAAGGAAACATTCATTCTGAAAGTTATTTTCAGGAACCCGATAACAGATGTAAGAGCTATAACCCGATATCAGAAACAGGACAACATTTATCCCTCAGAAAACTCCAGGAAGTAGTTCTTAAGTTCTCAGATGCTACGATGCTCTCAGATTTCTACGCTCACAGGTCACTTTATTTCACCTGTATAGCAGGTAAAGTGGTAAGTGTATGAGCTGTTGATGAAAGAAGAAGGGATGTGACACGATGGTAATCGTCGGCTTGTCCCAACCTTTGTCAGTCTTGTTGCAGCCGTCAAATTCAAATGATATATTTTCATTCTTAAAGGAGCTTGAGGCAGGATTTATGAAAAAAATTTGTATACGTTTTAAGTTTTCTAGTAATAATGTCAGATGAAGCGTTCCAAACCAAAAAGAATGAGCCCTCTAGTGTATCTCTCCGTTGCCTTGAACAGGCTGTGTGCTGCAAAATGTGCTGCAATTGTGACCGGAATTTCCCGCGCTGTCCTGCGGATGTGACGTCACATGACGCTGCATGTGCGTTCTTCCCGTTCTCCCCGTTCTCCCGTGCCGGCTTTGCTGTTGGCTGCAGTACCCCCGACAGCCGTCGTGGCGAAGGGTGGCGCTAGAGTCTCATTTCTTAAAAGGAGCCTCATGCTCCTTTAAGATGACCCATTGTCTTGGTTTAAACATTTAATAGCTTTTCAATGTTAGGCTATAAATAAAATATGGGTTTATGAGATATCCATTGCATTCAGTTTTAATTTATATTTTAGTTTCTAATAAAAACTACAGCTGCTGCTTCATGTCGATGAACTGGTGGGGAGTTTTGTCATACTAGTTTGTCATTAAGCAGGCCATGTATTTGTGTGTGTAAACCCAACCTGTTGATCTGTTCAAGATATTGACCTGCATATCCCTCAGCAACACTTATCCACTCTTATAAGCATTCCCACTTGTGAATGATGATAATTCAACAACAGCTACTTTTGTTAAAATTACAGTCCCAAAGAACGAAAGAATACTGTCCGTGGGTTCTGTTTTTGGGTTGACTTAGCTCTGAAGATAAGGAAAGTTATATAACGACACAGCTCGGAGTAGTACAAATCTTCTCGCCATACAGTGTAAAGGGATGAGAAAAATATGGGAACCCTTGAGAGTTCAACTTTTTCCCCTATCTACCGTATTTTCTGGACTATAAGCCGCTACTTTTTTCATAGGTTTTGAACCATGCGGCTTATACAAAGGTGCGGTTTTTCTGTGGATTTTTCTTCCACCGCTACGGGGAGTGCTAACCGGAATTAGAATGAAAACTAAGAAATAAATGCAAAGAAGAATACGCTACTTCTTCTTTAGCAGATAGAAGTAGGTAGAAGCAGATTTCAAACAGATAAATAGATAAATAAATATCGGTTATTTTCTCTTGGTTCTGTCCCGTTTTAATCAGCAAAGTTGCTGCCGTGTTAAAAGACACTGTTAGGAAAGGATCTATTTAGGTACAAACATGTACATCATTTAAAGTTCAAAATCCTTCTGTACATGTAGTAAATATCTAATCTAACAACATAAATATCTGTGGCTTGCATATCTTTTTTTTTTTTAAATAGAGCAGATGCGGCTTATATACAGGTGCGGCTTGTATATCTTTTTTTTATTATTTTTTTAAAAATGGAGTGGATGCGGCTTATATACAGGTGCGGCTTATAGTCCAGAAAATACGGTATTTGCTCTTCAAAACACAATCTTGAAGTTACAATATTAAACAAACAGTGTGGTTAAGCTGATGAGTAAACAGTTATAATTCTGTCTTTACTGAGCACACACATTCAATATTCACTGGGCTGCTTTAATGATAAAAGACCCTTGAAACATTTAAGTTCAGACTACCAGATATACATCCACTTCTTGAAGTGGTCCAGTCAGAAATGATGTTGAATGACCTATGGGAGCTGTTCAAGTCGAACATTCTACAAATGTGTCTGAGCTGAATCAGGAACAAACAGTCTTCCTAAAGTTGAGCAGGTCTCATCCAAACATACTGAAAAGGCTTGTTGGAGTCATTGCTGCCAAAGAAGGTTCAACCAGCTGTTATATCCCAGGTGTTTTCTCTGTGTGCACATTAGAAACACCAGAAATTACAATTCTGAGTCTATTATTGTGACTAGGATGAAGATCAGGTCACATTTTTGAGGAAATAAGTTCAGAAAACAAGTTTGTTCTCAGGGATTCCCATATTCTTTTTTTCCTTTTACTCTGTATTAATGGAATTGACATATTAGCCCGTATATAGGCACTTGATGTTGACTTCCAGCAGATTCAGGGTGCCAGCTAGCTCCGCTGGTTAAACAGGTTCCCCTATGTCCCCCATGTCCCCCATGTCCCCCATGTCCTGACACTTTGGTCTGGGTCTCCACCTACACTGCTGAGAAACAGGTTTTATTTAATTTCATATAGTCAGATATGGCAAATTTTTTTTAAAACTTTTTTGTATTTCAGT
This sequence comes from Cololabis saira, assembly GCF_033807715.1. Lineage (NCBI taxonomy): Eukaryota > Metazoa > Chordata > Actinopteri > Beloniformes > Belonidae > Cololabis > Cololabis saira. The sequence goes on from NC_084594.1 coordinate 39,760,090, forward strand.
TCAAAGTTCAGGCAGATTTACAGCTGAGTTGCTGCTAGCAGGCTAACATTGCAGAGGCTTAAACATACAAACCACATTCCCATAGAAGATGGAAGGATATTTGAAAATAAAACAAAAATATCACATCTATTATTAATTGATTTAAACTTTTATTAAACAGACCCAAGTTTGAGCAGTAGTGTACAAGTAACACCTTCCTGAACCATTCTACAATCAACAGATTTATCCGTGACAGTGGACTGAGTGTTTAACACAGTCCCACACTGCACCAACAAACCTCAGCTGGAACTTTATTCCACAAACAGGAAACCACATATTAACTCTGTGCAGAAACACCGCAAACTAAATCCAACTTTGCAAGGCTAGCTGAGGGTTTGAGTTTAACGGTGGTACCCTATGAGATGTATGAGTCACACATTGTTTTATACACAATTGCTTTGACACCTGTAGTTTATCTTGCTGCTCAACTTAGATTGATATCATTTGCAATGTCAACAAAAAAAAGTGTTTGTTTTTCATAACACAAAAATATTAATTTCCCCTAACACACATATTTTGTTAATGAAGTCATAAATCTGTGAAATGCAAATAAAACCTTTTAATTAGGCCACATCTATGCTGTACTAACTTCAACAGCCCTGAATTTAGCTTGCTTGAATTTAGCGTAAATTGGAGCCTAATTTCATATTGCCACAAGGTAACTTTAGTTCTGTGCATACTTCGGGTTTCCATAGTTAAACTACAAATTAGCTGAACTTGAACTTATTGTGCAGGTTCAACTTGAAATGTTGCAGTTTAGGTGTTGTTATGTCAAAGCAATGTTGGGATAGCTATATGCTAAGTTACAGTGCAATTAGCCCCACCTATGCCTGAAGATTTTCCTCTCCGCTGCTTGTTTAATAATGTTCTGAAATTGACATGTTTTTTCTTATTAACCTGTTTCTTTGGGTACAAGATGATTTTCATGATTATCCCAAAGTGGCTCCATTCTCGAATAATTTGATTTCTACTTTTAGAGTCCCGGCCAGCCATTTAATGCCTGATAACTTCACCTCTGTGTTGTAAGTGAGAAAGCAGAACTTGCTCTCCTGATATATGAGATAGAAGGATGACGTGGAAACACTGTTTTATGTTTTTGTGTTTCCACTTCAAATTCCATGAAATAATCCATACGATCATGTGAAAAGCTGGTACCCCCTCTTTTAATCCTTTTAATAATGATTGATTTTTTTTTCTAACATTCGTTAATGCACAGCTCTCTTAATGTCTCGCCACATCATTTAATAGGGTTACAGTGGGGTTTGACTTTTAAATTACAGCTCTTCTGATGTGTTTGGGAGCATTGTCACTGTCATTGAATTGAATTGTTCCACGATACAGTTTTATTCTAGTTTTAGCTGTTGGACAGATGTGTTACAACATCTCGAAGATCAGTGAATTAACCCAAACATCAGAAGATGAATTCAATTCAATTTTCAATTCAATTTTATTTATATAGTGTCTATTACAACAGAAGTTGTCACGATGTGGTTGGAGTAGGACCCAGATGCAGGAGAGCAGGAGGCAGTTCCCAAAAAATTGTTTATTTCTACAAAATCAAAAACCAAAGCGCTGCTAAGCAGGATACACAGAAGGGTTAACGAAACACAGGTGCAGATGATCAGGGCAGATGGGAAACAGGAAGGTCAAACAAGAACTTAAACACAAAGGCTTCAAAATAAAACAGGAAGTAACAAACCGTGACAGAAGTTGTCTCTAGGATCTTTCCAGAGACCCAGAACATGACCCTCAAGCAATTATTACTAGGGGTGTAAAATTAGCATGTTTGCGATTAATTAATTACAGGCATATTTAGCGTGTTATGTTTTTTAATCGCTTATCTATTTTTTAATCTCTAACTTTATATTTTCTGTTTGCGAGTTGCCGTTATTATGAAATCTGTGTCTGTGCGGTGGGATGCTTGTGGGGTGAAAAACTATGTTAATTCACACTTGAAGTGGAAATTGATTGGCTGTCCCTGTGTTTGGGCGTGTTTAGCAGATACTGATAGAATCCCATTGTAGCTGGACAGGGATGGGGAGGAACGGTGAGTTACGGAGAAGAGAAGTGAAAATGGAGGAGCATGTGAAAGTTGTCGGTCCAGTGAATGGGGAATTTACATTTCTAAAACGCCCTGACGTTGATAAAGGTAGATTGACATGTGTTCTTTGTGGAAAGGACATTGCTTATCACCGAAGCAGCTGAAGTTTAGCCACATAGACGCAAAGTACCCGGTCGCGAGCACAGCTACAGCTAACGTTAGCAGCAACGATGTTACCACAACTACGCTCTTCACCAAACTAGACTCGAGGAGAGCAGCCCGCGAATGCGCACGTCTGCGACAGAGGCTGGCGAATGTTCTTGCCGAGTGGATGTAAATGGCTAGGACTGCTCAATTCTGTTAAAAAAATTAAAAAAAAAAACTTTATAAAGCCACTTTTTGATATTATATACATGTATCAATCTTTTGATCTGCCACAATTATGTAATGAATTTAGAGAAAAACACCTCAATTTGAGGGCTTTTCTCAGCAATTTTTACGTGATATTAAAAAGAGATTAATTATATTAAATAATTACAGATCTTAATTAATTAATCGCTCAATTTTTTCAATCGCTTGACAGCACAAATTATTACATAAACATAGTTAAACAAAGTTATTTTCACCTAATACTAAGCCCCACTACAACAAGACTGTTCTCTCTTTTTTATTTTTTTACACAAAAATAGATTGGATTAAAAGAGGGGCCACTAACTTCTGCACATGACTGTAAATACAGTTTACCATCTACATTCTAATGCCTTAAAATTCATAATCATCCTTATACCATGGCCTCTGAAATATAAAGCTGAAATATAGCTGTTTTACATGAAAATCAGCACTTAGTTTATTTGATTCCACTATCTGTCACTCAGAAGTACAATAAAGTATTTTCTGGCCATAGTATAATAACAGTCATTTCACTGAAGGTGAGCAGGTCAAACTACCATTTAGCAGCCTCAACAGTGATGAGCCAACATATTTTGACCATCATGTAATGCTTGTCAGAATTTTGGCACCTAACAGTAATAACACTTTCGGTCTTCACTCAACAGTCTTTAAGTCTTGTCCCAGTACATCCCGTAACATCTTGTTACTGTGTAATAGCTGAAGAAGCTCAGGTCTTTGCGCCTTTACGATATCCAACATATTGACTACGAGAACAAACTATAAGCATATTATATCACCGTTGTATCTGAATGGTCAGGATCTTTTGGCTCATCTGTATTAGAAATGTCACTGCAACACCCGAAACAATCACACTGTGCACTCAGAGTCTGTGGAGATAAGCAGAAGATGACCACATTATTGCATGACACATCTTCAGTGTACATGCTGTTTATGTCCCTCATCATGTCCACCGTATTACTGTTCTGCTAAAGTGAGTCATCAGCTGGATAATGCATACCATCACTGATTTCAGCCACCTAGCTCTGTGTTCAGCATGCAGGCAAGTATGGTTGATATGACGACAATAAATAATGAAAAGAGGATGCTGGACCTGTGTTGCAACCATGGCTGTGATACACTTGTGTGTAATGCTGCATAATAAAGTATGCCTCAAGGAAATACTAAACAAAACAAGCTTAAAGGAACAGTGTGTAACAATCACTGATATCTATCAGTTAAGGATGGGGATGGTGTGATGTAAGATAGAGATCTTCCATGCCGCCACCCACAATCCAGCAACAAGCTGAATCTACACTTCAAAACCAAACCAAACTTGGATATTGAAAATGGCAATTTAAATAAAACGCACTCATAAAGTTGTGATATAGAAAGCCAAATCAGAAAACTAAAAATAATGATTATATTATAAGGAAACAAACATCCATTTTATATTTCAGGCCTGTAACAAATTCAAAAGATTTGGGATTATAAAACTTTGCAATGTTGCTATTCTTTCTCACAATACTTCAATATCGTGTGATCAAGAGTTTCAGGTGTTATTTTGTAAAATCTTTGCTTCAAACATGTCTTAGGGTGTGCAATAATTCAAGGTCGTCATTGTTGCACTTTTCCTTTTAAAATTTTCCACACGGTTTCTTTTGGGGAGAAATCAGGGCTGCAGACGGACCAGTCCAGTAGCCGTGAGCTTTTCTTCCTCCATCATGCCTTTGTAATGTGTGCAGAGTGTGGTTTTGTTTTGTTGTGTTCAAAGATGCAGGCATGTCCCTGGAACAGATGTGGCCTTGAGGGGAGAATATGTGGTTCTAGGATCTTTCTGCATTAATGGTGCCATCACAGAAGTGGAAATAAGCATTGCCAAAGACACAAACCCAGAACACTATAGGACCAGGCTTCTGGACTTGCTGCTCATAAGAGTCTGGATGGTCCCTTTCCATACATTTCTGTATGTTACATTTCTGTAACATTTCTGTAACAAATCGTCTTGAAAACAAATTCACTAGATCAGGATGCATGTTTCCACTGTGTGATTTTCCATCTCAAGATGCTGTTGAACCCTGGACAAAGTTAACATAATGCTCCTATTTTGCACAGTAAAAGCTTTAAGTGACACATGTTTTCCAAGTCATGTTCCTATGCCCACTTGGTTATATCAACTATTGAATAATGAGTAATTTATCCAGCTTAGGCTTGATTCACTCCCTTTGTGTATTGCCCTATTGTGAAATGCCATCCGATTCCTTGAATCATTTGATATTATGGACTGAAGAAGAACAAAGATGTAATCCCATCAATTCTTTCTTCAAGGAACATTGTTTTGAAACATTTGAATAATTTCCCCTTCATACTTGCACTAAATTTCTCCTGTACCACCTTCTTATGGAATGTTTCATAGGCCTGAAATGCAAGAACGGATGCACAATATCCAGTATTAGCACATACAAGTGGAGTTGATAAGGGGAAAAAAAAACTTTCCTGCTAAGATGTAAATTCCCAAATAAATATAAATATAATGGCCATTCTTTTGTATTTGTAGTTTACATGCAGTTAAAAAAAATTTATGATTTAGGGTTATTGTATATAATTTGGCCAAATTACCTATTAAGGAGAAAACATACAGATTCATTGTCGCAACCGACCCTTTTGTCCATCCATCCATTCATTCATCAAATTTCACTTATCCAAGGTCAGGTCACGGTGGGAGCAGCCTAAGCAGAGAGGCCCAGGCTTTTGGGGAATACCGAGGTGTCCTGGGCCTCCTCCCAGTTGGACATGCCCGACACACCTCCCGAGGGAGGCATCAAGGGGTCTTCTCTCTAAATAGCCAAAAAAAAAAAGGAAAGCTTTGCCTTTTACCTCAACTCTCTTTTCACCACATCAGACTGGTGCAGATAACTTTACATTACTGTCTGTCAATCTCCTGGTCCTCCTCTCCCCTATTTTCCCTTCTTGAAAAAGATTATGAGATATTTAAACTCCTCCACCAGAAGCAGCACCTTGTTGCCTACCTGAAGAGGGTATTCCGCCATTTTCCGATTGAGAACCATGGTCTCTGATTTGAAGGTGCTAATTCTCATCCCTGCCGTTTCACGCTCAGTTGCTAACCAGTCCAAAGAAAGATAACGATCATGGTTTGATGAAGCCAAAATAACCACATCATCTGCAAAAAGCAGAGATCAATTCAGCAGCCACCAATTCAGACCCCCTGCATCCCTTAACTGCTCCTAGAAATTCTGTCCATAAAGGTTTATGAACGGAATTGGTGACAAAGGGCAGCCATGATCGAGTCCCACTTTTACTTTTTCGACTTTACATGGAACAACTCCCACTTACTACCGGCAATGCAAAACAGACTTGCTCCGTTAGTACAGACTGGACCCAGTAGGCTTTACTCTTGTAACTCCCCTATAACTGAAGCACACACCCCGGCCCCCCTAATTTAAAAGGGGGGACCACAACCCTTATCTGCCAATCCAGAGTGACTGCCACCGATTTCCATGCAATGTTGTGTCAGCCAAAACAGTCTTACAACACCCAGAGACTGAAGGAACGGTGAAGGGCGGATCTCATTTACGCCCAGAACGATGCCACCATGGGGCCTTTTAACCATCTTTGCAAACTTAGCTTCACTGATGGGTTCACAGAATCAGCCTCTAAGGAGGCTGATTCTAAGGAGAATCTCTAAGGAGGCTGATTCTGTCGAACCAGTGATGGGTGAGCTTTTCACAGGGTCCAGAGATTCAGTTTTCTTGTAAGAGGGGATTGAGGAGATCTTCGAAGCATTCCCTCCACCGTCCAATAATGTCCACAGTTGAGGTCAACAGCAACCCACAGCCACCATACACAGTGTTGGTAAAGCACTGCTTTGTCTGCCTAAACCGACTTACAGTTTTTCAGAATATTCTCAGAGCCAATTGAAAGTCATTCTCCATGATCTTTCCAAACTCCTCCCACACCTGAGTTTTTGCCTCAGCAACTGCCAAGGCTACAACCCACTTGGTTACAACTGCGTCCGTAGTCTTACAGGCTTACCAAGTCCTATAGGACTCCTTCAGCATGACGGCCTTCCTAACTCAGGGTGTCCACCACCAAGTTCGGCAATGGCTGCCATGACAGGCACCCACCACCTTATGGTCACAGCTTCAGTTGGCAACCTCCACATAATATAATCAGTTTTATCAGTTTCTCTCATGGACTTCTGTAATTGTTACACACTGAAACTTCATCTTACATGTAAATTTGTCTTTAGTCCCAAATAATTAGGATCTGATATCCCATCCTAATTATCAAAACAAAAAAAAATATGTTTAAAGTCTTCCTATTAAGGGAGATTGTCCCAAATATTCTGAATGAGGCTATAGAACAAAATATGAGGTACCAGGTACGTCCCAAAAATGTGACTAAAACCTCAATCTCCGCTGTTTGGAAGAAGGTTGGACAACGCGCATGTTAATTACTTTCATAATATCTAAATATTCCCAAATACTAAAGACTGCATGCACACATTAGTCAAAGGTCTGTGTTTAAGAAAGAACAGATGTTGATTAGAGCTTGCCTGCACTGATCTGTAACCTTTGTGCTGCAGAGAATGTAGGACGTTTAGTCACCCCTGCCAAAAAACTGGAGGACACCATCCGCCTGGCTGAGCTGGTGATTGAGGTGCTTCAGCAGAACGAGGAGCACCACGCTGAGGTCAGTGTTCCTCTGTACACGCATTCATCTGCACACGCACACACTGAAAAGGTTGAGAAGCTGCAAACAGTAGCCCAGCTGTCATCTTAAAATGAAGACTAGTTATGTGTTTACTTTTCTCACTTAACTTCCTAAAACACTTCATTATGTTGATATAAGTAAGAATTAAGTGTAAAAGAAAAATGAATCCATTTGTGAAAGTATTGTTATTGATAATGAGCCTGCGGGTTTACTTGGGCACGTTTACAGTAGGTAGAGGAGATGCTTTATTTGAAAAGTAGTTCCTCTCTACTGGTATATCAAGTTTATCTAACGTTTTTGTAGTGTGACAAATATCTAATAAAAGAAGACATTTCTGACCTTATATTTCATAGACAAATATTGTATTCGATATGATAGATTAAACATTTTTACTCTGTACTATTAAGAAGACAAAACAGTCATTTTGAATTTGATGGCAGCAACACAATTAAAATAGTTTATTCATGTTGGGAAATATAAAAGCCTGATATTTGAAATGTTTTTAAAAAAAAGCCTGCCCTTGCTACAACTTTTTTTATAACTTCACAAAACAGTACGGTAAGTTAACCAGCACATTGAGGAGTGAGAGGGATTAATGAAAAGGCTTCCAGAGTGAATAAGTACCTGTGCAAGGATCTGCAACAGATGACCAATTCCACTTTGAGTTTTTCTACTTGTCTTTTGTCTCTGTATCATTTAACCTAAAATGAAACTTATTTAACTCCTCTCTGCTTTTTACTTCAATTACTTAATTGGTTTGCGGCGAATCTTTTGCACAGGGAAAAGAGGTATGTGATGTTTTTGTGTCATATGCTCCTCCCCCGACTCTATCCCTGGGATAGATTCTGTGCATGCACTGAGTTATGTTTGGAGAGGTCAATGTTTGACCTCTCAACTATAACTCAGAACTCCCAACCAAGGGCCCGTGGTACTGTTTGTTAGCTTTTCGCTACCAACAGTTTTGCCTTTGTTGTTGAAAAGCATTCACAAGCTCCTAGTCAACCACTTTTTTTGAAAATTACCTTTTTTTTTTCTGAGAAAGCAAATTTCAGACTTGTGATTATTTTTGGTTGATATCTAGGAGTTTTTCCAAGTCATCCCCTACAATGCTGACCAGTATTTTTTTTCAGTCATCTACAGTCAAAGTTAGTACTTCCCTTTTTATCCTGTTTTTTCTGTTTAAACAAACCAAACATTTTTTTTTAAGTTTATACAAATGCAGCCTCAGACAAACAAGACTATAAGACAAGATCAGTTCCTTGTAGAAGAATTTCAGTCCATTATTTTTTTTGCAACGTTGCTTCAGTTCATAGAGGTTTTTGAGCATTTACTTGCCCACAGCTTTCTTGAGGTCCTGCCTCAGGATTTCAATTAGGTTGAGGTTAAGGACTTTCTGTAGAAGTGTCTAATACCTTACTTCAGGTCATTGTCATATTACAAAAGACAGCTTCAATTTGATTTTAGATCTCACACAGATTACCACATACAGGTATATTTTTCTGCTATACCGAGGAGTTGGTTGACTGAGTGAGTGCAAGGTACTGAAGTCATGTGACTGGAAACCAACTGAATTATCACCGCAATGCTCCACCGGTAGGCTTAACAGCAGGTATGAGAGTGTCTGCTGAAATATTGAGTTTGGCTTTTGCCAAACATGGCCACTTTGGTCTCATCTGTCCATACGACATCATCCCAGGTCTCTTTTAGTATTTGCAGAGGCCTTTTAGTGCCTCCATGTTCGGTTTAGAGAGGCGAGGTTTTCTCCGAGCAATGCTGTCAAACAAATCATACTACCAGTCTTCTTCAAATTGTCATGTCAGGAACTTGAACATTTAAAAAGCACAGTGAGACCTGTCAGCCCAAAGATTAAACTTTGTTGTTCCTTTGTTTAGTTTTTGTTGTTGTTTCTTCATCTGACCATTGCACGGACTGGCCTTGAGTTAAATTTGATCCACTCCTGAGAAGATTGATTGACGATTCAGACTTAAATCCTTTGGAAGCAGGAAGATGGCACTTTGATTCTTCCTTTAGGCCTAATTTTTGTTTACATAAATACATTGTGGCTTGGTGAAAAAAAGTCGTTTGTTGCACTATGTCGGAGGTTGCATTTGCCTTATCCTGACTATGATCCGAGGATTTTTGATTATGTTTGTAAACACACACATACACACACAAGAAAAAAAAACAGGATTGAAAGAGGGGGTACCTACGTTTGCATAGTCCTGTATCATTATCATTACAAGTTCATTGTGTAGGCTTCAAGAAGGTGATGGACCATCTTTACTTACCTTGAAGCCTCTGAAAAGAATGTAAGATCTCCGCTGTGATCACTGATAATGATCACTTGTCTTGCATTTATGTGAAACTCATTATTCTGCTCAAATAATGTCAGCACATTGGTGTAAAAATTATATTAGATAACTTATTCTGTCATTTCAAATGCTTTCTTCTTATTTTTGTCAATTCATAACCTGAAAAGATCCAGAATTAAGGATTATTAAAATTCCAATGAAGACGTTTTAAGTGGTTTGTAAGTGACAGGCTCTAATGCTGTTTATTTTTTCCCCTCATATTTACAAGCCTCATTCATTGTCTCATGTAATCACCAGTTTAGCTTACTCTCTACTCTCACTACAATATTGACTTTATAGAAATGTTCTTGTTAAATAAAAGTTACAAAAAGTAATCCCCACAAACCTCTGAAGACTATTGCTTTATGAAAAACACAGAACAGGGGCCTCATTTATAAAAGAGTGTGTAAGATTCATACTAAAAGTGCACGTCCGCCCAAAAGCCGAAAATGGCGTGCGCACAAAAAAATCTGTGTTTATAAAACCGTGTGCACGCACATCTGCACGCAATGTTCGCTTTATAAATCACGGTCCAGCTGGAAGGTTGTGCAGGTGAATTCGCCTCATACCCCGCCCTCTACACGCCCACTTTCTACCGTAAATGGGCAATGCAAAGTACATGATGATTGTATTTGCATATAAATGAGTCTGCTGAGCATGTGCAGCGGCTTCCTGCAGTCTGTTTCTGCTGCGCGTCAGGATGAATGAGACGTATCGAGCCACCGTGCCACTAAATTTCACGGAGACTGAGATCAAGATGTTGTGGATGAGGTGGAGGACAGGAAAATGAGAGAATTTGGTGGTCACAGTAAAAGTATAAATAGTATATAAATAGTATAAAATAAAGCGAGTGAGTGGCAGCACGTCGTTGCTGCGCTAAACGCTGCGAGTGCCACGGACAGATCTGTTGCAGAAAAAAAAAGAAGTGGTGTGATTTGAAGTTGGAGGCCAAGAGGTACCTAAAGGGACACAGATTTTTTTTATACTGTATATAATGAGTTTTACGTGCGCGCGTGAAACCTTTAAGGCTGATTTATGGTTCCGCGTCACACCAACGCAGAGCCTATGGCGTAGGTGCGCGTCGCCGCGTACCCTACGGCGTAGGCTCTGCATCGATTTAACGCGGAACCATAATTTAGGCTTACGCCCGCGCGTAAAGGTTCCACGCGCCCGTAAAACTCACTATATATATAAAAAAAATCTGAGTCCCTTTAGGGGCTCCGTAGAGTGGCCCGGCACTCATTTGTTCTGTCCTCAGTCACTCTCCAGTTCTCGCGGTGGGTGACGAGGAGGTTCCTGACTGACGCTGTGCTTCAAACACAGAGGGACACGATCAGCAGATTTTTCGGTTAGCTTTTTTTTTTTAAATCCCAACATTTGCGTAGAAGGTGGCGTGCGCATCTTTCAAGCCCTGTTTTGTGTGCAAGCAAGCTTTATAAATGAGGACCCAGGTCCCCAAAATATTTATGTTTACTTAGACCTTTTTTTTAGTAAAGTGATTTTTGCGTAGTCTAACGTGGCATCAAGAGATTGTGACCCATTCATAAAAGTTCTTCTCAAGCGATCTGTGGTAGGCTATGTAAAATCTGAGTCTACCTACATGGCATGGAAAAAAACCCACAAAATATTAGTTGTTGATCTCCACAGTTGGGTGAACGGTGCAAGTCTAAACTCTTATTCCTGAGATGACACTGCATCCTCATTTGTCAATAGTTTATATAACTGCATTGACGAAGGTTTAATGTCAGAAACATTTGTCCAGAACCACAACGCAGAGCTACACTCACAAATGCCACTTAAAACTCTTCTTTTGAAAAAGAAGCCTTATGTCAAACATTGACATAAGGCTTGGCTTGACATAAGGATTGGCTAAAGCTTGGCCTAACATTGACATTTCTGGGCTTGGAGATGGCTGGGGTGGACCATCCCACAGAAGGCTCTGTGTGCTGTGGACCAAAGAGGTAAAGGAATATCCGGTGATGGCAGCATTCTTGCAGAAAAGTACACTGAGATTTTAGAACAAAATATGATCCCATCAAGACCACCTGTGTTCCAGGAGATGTCGCTGCATGAACACAACAGGAAAGCACATTCTGAATTAATTGCAAACACATGGCAGAGGAAGAAAAATAAGAAGGTACAGGAAGTGATCTGGCCTGCCTGCAGTCCTGACTGTCCTGAGTCCTGATACAAGTGTCAAAAACAGAACGACCTGTTTACAGAAAGAGGGACAAAAGAACATCCCAAAAGCGTCATCACATAATATATTCAAAGTCAGAAAGTGTTGAGAGACATTACAACGTAATAAAAGCCTTACCGATCTAACTTTTGTGTTATGAGTTGCAGGCCTGAATGCAAAACACATACTGTATTTATGGGAAAGTGTGTACTGACTGCAAAGAAATGAAATTCAAATATGATCAAGTTGATGTGGGTGTGATCTTGGTTATCAATCACAAAAGAACTGATAACATATGAAACACATGCAAATTAAGAGCATGCTCCTGCATTTTTGATGTTATTACATGAGTGGCACTGAGTGAATTTGCCCTTCTTCCCAACTTCCCCACACCAAACATCTGCTGCTGAGAGTTGTTATGGCAAGTGCATGAATCCCCAAGTCAACCAACCACCTCCACCGCCATGAAAGCCAATTCGTATAATCACATTACAGTGTTGACAACTTGTTGTGAATGAACAAACACTGTAGATCCTCGGAAGTCCCTCTTAAGAGGCCCAGCAAAAGTAGGGGTGCATGGAGAAAAGTGTGTTTTGACATGCATGAGAGTGACATGGTCGCAAACATTCACTCCACTGCGTTTATTCGACAGGGAAATATGAGTGCAGCACAGCTCACCAGCTCCTTTCTTCTGATTGACTCAGTGAAGGAGCTGTGGGCGAGTGTTTAAGTAGCTCCCTGCCATGCCTGTCAAGGAGCTGCTGCTGTTTCCACACTGGGCCAAAAGAAAGGCAAGTCATTTTTCGTGCCTAAGCGCCGTTGTTTCAGTCTCAAGTTGTGAAGAAGCCCCATACCCCCGAGAGATCACACATGAAGTCGTTAAGGCAACAACTTGATTTCATGCAACAAAGAGTGAAGGAGCAAACTGAGACTTTCTACAATAGATCAGCGCTGTGGTATTCTCAGCCTATACAATATCTTTTCAACTCTTAAGTATGAATAATTTTTGACACGTGTACTGAGAAGAGCTTGAACAGTATGTACCTTCTCCTTTTTTCTTATTTATTGTCTTTCTTTGATTTTCAACTATTTGACTCATACACCCCTTGCATTCTTCTACCTCTCTCTCTCTTTCTCTCTCCATCTTCCACTCTATTTGAAGGCCTTTGCGTGGTGGTCGGACCTGATGGTGGAGCACGCCGAGACCTTCCTCTGCCTTTATTCAGCTGACATGGATGCAGCCCTGGAGGTGCAGCCCCCAGACAGCTGGGACAGCTTCCCACTATTCCAGCTGCTCAACGACTTCCTGAGGATGGACTGTGAGTGAAAGCTTGATAAAGGAAGCTAATCCCTGGTACTACTGGATTTTCTAAATTAATTTGCCATTTGCTATCTAAGTAACAAAAATAGATGATCACAATGAATGAATGAATGAATGAATGAATGAATGAATGAATGAATGAATGAATGAATGAATGAAAGCTTTATTGCGAACATGGGAAAACATAAAAATAACACACAAGTCAAAATAGTAAATAAAATAAAACAATGTTACCATGTCCGAAAAGGAGTAGAAAGAAGCATGTGTTTATTTAATCCTACCCCTTCTCCCTTCTCAGAAATTACAATCCTTAGTTGATTTCAATATCATATTACATATTTACATTACATATGTACATATTTACAAACAAAGAAAATTAATAATGTGAGTAAACAAATGTTAAATGATGTGTGGAAACACCAGGTGATTGTTAAAGCCGTTCATCCTCCCTGTACCCTGTGAAAACCATCTTTTTGTACCGCTGTTTGAACCGGCTCATGCTTGGACATTGCTTAAGCTCCGCACCCAAACTGTTCCACAACTTCACTCCACATATGGAAATAGTCAATGTTTTGAGTGTTGTGCGGACACAAAGATGTTTTAAATAGTTTTCCCCTCTCAAATTATAATCCCCATCTCTGTTAAAAAACTATTTTTGAATATTTCCAGGAAGCATGTTGTTTTTTGCTTTGCTTGCACAATGTGCTAAAGATGAAAACACACAATCATCATTTTTGTCTTTTAAGTGTGCACTAGGGATGTCCCAATCAGGTTTTTTTGCCCCCGAGTCCGAGTCCTTTGATTTTGAGGACTTGCCGATACTGAGTCCCGATCCGATACTTTTATAAAACAATAAAAAATGAAGAAGAGAAAAGAAAATTATGCAGGATGACCCTTTTATTATATTTTAACATGTGTACTGTAAACTGAGCACATAGGAGGTAGGCAGCTTGAACATTCTTAAGTCAGTATAAAAATTTTTTCTTCACATTAGAAGTAGAACAACTACTAGTGCAACATTAGAACAATCAAACCTCCGCTCCCCCTCCTTGCCCCCCTACACGATTCATACGCACATAGGCGAAGGGCGGGGGGTCCGGGTCGTGAGGGGCATTGTCCTGCGTGGCCCGGCACTCCCCGCCTCACGGTTTTAACAGCAAAATAGACACTGCACATTCAACACTTAATAAATACATTTGACAAGGACACGTAGTTCGGGAGGGGGGGGGGGTCGGTGTCAAATCGATACTTGGCCCTCCCCCCTCCCTGTTTTTATGGCATTAATCACATGCACTCAACACCAGGGGCGGGAGGGGGTCCCACATCACCCGCGTTCCCTCATCGGCCTGGGATAGGTGGGTCGGGATACCCGGGCCTGGCGGGGCTCGCCGTGCAGCCTGGGGCGCCTTCTGGCGGTGCTGGACCCCTCCGGGGAGGGGGAAACGGTGCGTGATTGTGTGTCTGTGTCGGTGAGAATGCGGTATGGAAGGGTCCTGCCATGGAGGATTCGGGCCTCCATTGGCAGGACATCAAAACTTAATAATTTATCATTATTATATTATACAAAGATGGTTATTATTATTATTATTATTATTAGTAGTAGTATTATTAGTATTATTATTATGTATAGTATATCATATTATTATTAGTATAGATATCGGATAGGTGAATGGATGAATGAATGGGATGCCTGGGTCTGGGGCCCTCCGTTGTCGGGCCTGCACGGGTGTCGCCTTGTTGGGGGGTTCCCTCTCTCCGGGCCCGTCTCCGGTCCCCCCCGCTGCCTCTGCGGCGGGGCGCCCCTCTGGTCTTGGATGGCCACTTCGTGGGGGGCGGGTGCGCCTTCCCGCGTCGGCGGCCGGGGCGACTCTGTCTCTCCGGGCAGGCTGGCCCCCTGCCGGGTGGGGGTTTGTTGGCCTGAAGGGTGAGGGCCTCCTGGCCACGTGTCCGGCCCGGACCGGGTGGCCGGGGATTGCCTGGGTCGCGGTCCGCCGCCGCGGGATCCCTGGCTGCTTCTTCCCGCGCTGTGGGGGCCCCGCCCGCGGGCCCCCTCGGCCGCCGCCGGGGGGGGGGGGGGGGCCTCGCAGGCGGTGGGTTGCCTCCCTCCTACTTCTCCCCTCTGTGGGGTTGCCGGTGGCCTGGGTTCCGGGCTCTTCCGTGTCGGCCTCTGGTCTCGCGGGTGGCGGGGTTGCTCCCCCCCCTCCCCCACTATAGATACACTTCAGGTGGAACTTTGTTTGGTTTATTACACACACACACACACACACACACACCACACACACACACACACACACACACACACACACACACACACACACACACACACACACACATAGTCACTTAGTCACACGCATATACACACACACACACACACACACACATGATCATATACACACACACACACACACATAGACATACACACTGGCTTGTTCACCTGCATGCTGGCTCTCTAGTTTTTGGGTTTAGGTAGCGGTAGCGGTAGCTTAGCTCAGACTGCAATCAGATCTCAAGATTTAGGTCGATTGCTGTTATTGTTTTGGTTGGCTCCGTGCCGGTTTCGTGCTTTGTTTGTGGTTTTTTGTTGCAGATTTCCAGTGCTTGACGTGTGTTTCCGTGTGTTTCCGTGTGCCCCCCCATCCCCCCCCCCCCCCCCCACCCAAAAAAAAAAAAAAATCACTGGGTTTGTATGTGTATATTTATGTATGTGTACGCATATGTATGCGGTATATATATGTATATATATTAAATATAGTAATAATGCACATATATATACTTTTGGTTTCTACCGTCATGGTATCAATCATTAATATGTGTGCAGACAAGGGAAAAAAAAAAGAAAAAAAAAAGAACAATCAAACATTAGAACAATCAAACAATTAATAATAAAATAAAAGCAGCTTTGTCCTTGCCACCCCTCGAAATCCCCATTTGACAAATCTTACAGTTTGCGACAGCATTGTTCTCCTCGTTCACTCTGAAGTAATTCCACACAACAGACATGATAGCATAGGGCTGCTTCAGCTTCAAAACAAACAGGCGTGCTCTGCGCGCATGTGGTGCTCTCCGCGCATGCGGTGTATGGCTGCCGCTCCGAGCCCACTACTCCACGTGTGCGTTGATTTATGGTCCCGCGTCACACCAACGCAGAGCCTTCAACGTAGGGTCTGGCGTAGGGTGCGCGTCGCCGCGAACCCTACGCTGTAGACTCTGCGTCGGTGCGACGCGGGACCATAAATCAACGCACACGTGGATGTCGGCGCCCGTGAGTATTTTCACCGGACATTTTGTCCGGAGAGATTATAAAATACCGGACTTCGGCATATTTTACCGGACAAAGTCTGGCAATTACCGGACAACGGAAACCCTGATATATATATCCGATTCCTGATCGGCTCATAACGTCCGAGTCCGGATCGAGTCTGCAATCACGTGATCGGCTCCGATTTCCGATCACGTGATCGGATCGGGACAACTCTAGTGTGCACACTCATTAACATTCACAGTAATGGTGGTAAAAATTAGTGAACCCAGCCACTGGAGTCAGTAGTTTGCAGATCTGGAGTCCAATTTGTGAAATGAACATAAAGGTGTGGGTTAGAGTGACACTGATTGATAAAAGACACTCCGACATTATAACTTTCCCGTCCATAAGAAGTATCATCTGATGTGAAGCTCTCAGAAGATGATACAATCGAGTATTTGATCTGCATAAGATAGGAAAGGAATACAAAGTCATACTTTTAGACAAATCATTTTTTGAATCGAAACTGTTCACTACTGTGGCTCCTCTTCCTAGAAGTGGGAACCCAGCCATGAGTCCGCACTAAAGCCCTTGAAGACATATTGGGAACTGGGAATATCTCTAATCATGACATATTTACCTTACAGAAGTTATCCAAAAAGCCCCTTGGCAATCTGAAAATCTACTAAGAAAATGTATTTTGACTGTACAGTTTAAAAAGGACACAGTATACCAAGAACAAAAACTCGTGTTGTGATGGATTTGCTTTGCTAGATAAATGGCCTGGACTGCTTTTACTAAGTAAGGGAAAACTGAATTCCTATTTTCATGGATTATCAATACCCGCTCATCCTTGTTCAGGGTCACAGGTGCCAGGTCTCCTCAAGCAAAAGGCAGGATACTGGTTGGACTGACCAGCACTCTGTCACGGGACTTGGAACTGCCACATAACCTGGCATACTGTACATTTTTTTGGACTGTGATAGAAAGCTGGAGTAACCAGAGTTAACGCAACCACAGGGAGAACAAA
Organism: Cololabis saira; assembly: GCF_033807715.1. Lineage (NCBI taxonomy): Eukaryota > Metazoa > Chordata > Actinopteri > Beloniformes > Belonidae > Cololabis > Cololabis saira. Next base: position 39,777,413 of record NC_084594.1, read on the forward strand.
TAAACTCCACCCAGAAAAACCCTTGATGGGAGTTGAACCAGGGACCTATTGACTGTGAGGTAACAGTAATAACCACTAACCCACCATGTTTCCCCTATCAAAAGATCTTCCAGGATAATGTCAGGGTGATGATACAGTAGCTGAAGCTAGAGAGTCCATGATGCAGCAGGACAATGACCAAAAGCATGAAAGTAAATACACCACAGAATAACTTCAGAAAAAGAAAATCCAGCTTCTGGAATGGTCCACTCAAACCTAGACATCCTACAAATGTGTCTAAACTGAAGTAATTGTGGGAAGAGGAATGGTCCAAAATCCCATCTTCTTCAGATCTGATCCACATATACAGGAATGTCTCAGAAAATTAGAATATTGTGATAAAGTTCTTTATTTTCTGTAATGCAATTAAAAAACAAAAATGTCATACATTCTGGATTCATTACAAATCAACTGAAATATTGCAAGCCTTTTATTATTTTAATATTGCTGATTATGGTTTACAGTTTAAGATTAAGATTCCCAGAATATTCAAATTTTTTGAGATAGGATATTTGAGTTTTCTTAAGCTGTAAGCCATGATCAGCAATATTAGAATAATAAAAGGCTTGCAATATTTCAGTTGATTTGTAATGAATCCAGAATGTATGACATTTTTGCATTACAGAAAATAAAGGACTTTATCACAATATTCTAATTTTCTGAGACAGTCCCGTACTGAAAGGGATGGGTGGAAGTCATGGCTGCCAAAGGAGGTTTGACTAGCTATTAACTCCAATACTTTGAATCCTTCCCTCAGTAATATATAATAAAAAATATACGATAAAAATAAAATAATACGAGTACTAAACATCTGTTGTTGATAAGCACTGCATTCCCTCCACCATTACTTTCACAGCTCTGTTTACAGGTTCTATCTGCGTGTATAGTCTAAAAGCCAGATAGGGAGGTATTAAACTCACATAGTACTAAAGTCCTAACAGTTTTCACTTGTCTCCATCTGTTCTCCGAGTTTTTCCATTTTATTAACCAGAGATTTCACATTCCCCATGAAAATTGGGAGAATAATGTGTTTGAATGTACTTCTCCTTCCCTGCATTCTACTTTGCCCTATATATTTTCTAAATGTCTCTTCTACTGCCTTTCTGGATTTAGTGCATTAGGGTGTATTTGAGGAATTACTAGGAAGCTCACATCTCCCATATGCAAACAACTTTTCGGTTGTCGTGGCTATTCATTGCAACAGATGTCAAAACATGCCAGATTTTTTGGAGCAGACAATGAGTCTGTGTTGGGGTCATTTATTTGTTTCTTTCTTTTCAGTGCAGTGTATTATTGCCAGCACCGTGAAGTTTCCTTTTACTGCTGTCTGGCGTAACTACGTCCATTGCTATGCACTTCAGTTGCTACTTTCACACTGCTGACAATGCGAAGCAGATCAGAGGCAGGCCAATTTGATGACACTAACAAGTGAGCATAACAAGCTATTTGCAGTCATCTCAGTTCAAACAAATAAGTGGACCCTGCTTTCCCTTCTCCTTGACTCCCGACTGACAAAATGAAAAGGGGAAGCATTCCCCAGGGACAATTAGCACCCTGCAGATTGAGTCCGCTTTGTGAACAGTGAAGTGTATCCTTTACAGGACCACAGACAGCTCCACGGTGTTCCTGCAGGCAACTGCATGCACTTCATTAAAGAGAGATGACTGGCTTGCAGCAACAAACGTCAGGACTTGACCATTTTCTTCAGCCAGACAGACACACACACACACACACACACACACACACATACACACAGTTCAGCTTTTTTAATCGCTCTAGGCTAAGAGCACATCTCACATTGACGGGGCTGATTCCAGAGACATTTGAGGGATGTTTCACAGTCGATAACAGCTGTAAATCTCCATTATTAGAAAACTATAATGAAGGCCAGCATTAACAATATTATAGGTATTTTCTTAATTCATTTTAATTTGAAGGTGTAGATTGGTTGACTACAAGTGACAGAAACAATGTAATTCATCAAGCAGCTCCACACTTGTTCTGTCAGTTTGACCCGTGTCATTGTACAGGACATGTAGGCTATTTATACTTACTGGCCAATGCACTCGGTACAGCTTCAGGTATATGAAAAAGAAATACACATTTGTTTAGTTTTTTTTGTTATGTTATTTGATGCTTACCAGGTCTTAAAATGAGGTATACAGAACCTCAATTAAACACATGATATATAATGAATTATTTATTGAACCAAAACTTTGTTCAGGGCAGAAGTGGTGTGGGAAAAATGAATGACACCATTAATACTTCTGTAGGAATTAACAGGGTACAAACAAACAAACCCACAAACACTTATTTTTAAAAGGAATATTATATTTGAATATATTTATATATTTGAAATGTATGTAGAAAAATGTATTCAATTTGTGTGAAGCACTTTTAATTTTTAATTGTAAAAGATGGACTATAAATAACTGTAAAGTTTATTTAATTGCATGCAAACATATTTACATGTAATGACATTATTATCCATGTTTTACAAGTTGACACTTTGGGTAAAATAGAGCGCAGGATACAACATGGTGTTGCAGGTATTTTAAAGCATTTGACTGCTCTGTTACACCAGGTATTAGTTTTTACCTCAGCTGAAGGGAAATTAAAGTCTGTGACTGTCTGTGAAATAACTTTACATCCATTGTTTTACCCTTGTTGCACTGAGGAGATTTCAGGAAAGATTCTGAACTTGACCTTTAAATAATGTATTCCATGTAACATTTGAAGTTTAATCAGGCAGTGTGCCAAGCACTAGCATGTCAAAGTATATTCAACACTCTCAAGCAGCATCAGTTATTTTTGTCTCCATCTCCGTTTTCTCTTCTATCTCTATATAATTGATTTTTAGCTGCTCCAACTCGTAGAAATGATTAAATATAAGTAAAATGGTATCTTTCTTTAATAAACTTTTCCTAAGGCACCAACCCATCTTATCTGATGGTTTCAAAATAAATAACATAGGTTCTTGCAAAATGTGTGACTTGTAGGTACAAAAAAATTAGCCCCTAATGAGGACAGTATGATGAGACATGAGGATGGTATTCTGTCATCGCCCCATGTCTAATATGAGGCACAATTGTCTCGTCTAACAACAAAGGGTTGCCCGTCAGTATTTGTTGTGGAAAAGCCTATTATACACTCTTTAATATGTTCTTTCCAACTATGAATGAATCTCTCATTTTCAACTATGAGTGAATCTCTGGACTGAAACTGAGTGTCTAAGTTACCAAAAACAAGACTTGATGATCCAGATTTTTTTAGATTTAATTTAACAGTTGCATCCTAAAGGGTCAGAACATAGATCAGGTGTCTCCATGCAGAAATGACACTGAAACAAAGGAAGCATAATTCTTTTAAGGCATAAATGAATATTACATAAGAATGATGATTCATTCTTAGGATTCTGGTGGACAAAACATTGTTAAGGTTGTTGTTAATCTTTTTTGGAACAGACTACCAGTCTGTGAACTTAATCAACCACGGCTTAATTTCTGATGCTCTCAGCATTTTTAGTTTAATCAAAGTGGCCAAGGCTTAATTTTCCATCACACTAGTAATATTTAAAGTCTGGAAAAGCTACATCTCTTGATGTCCTGTGCTTGGATAAGTGTCCCTTCCTTATTGTTGGGGCTTGATAATTCCAAATAAATAGTAGAAACGTGGATTATAACTTTTTGTCAGGGTGTGTTAAGATACGTATGTAGGTATAGGCTGACAGGGCAACCCAGTCTCACATAAAAACGTACCCTGCCTACGTTGGTCCAAAGTGCAAAAACGTAGAGGGGTTACAATAATAGCCCTTGAATTGTTACATTGTTACATTTTTTCTGACTATTCGTATTGCGTCCAAGTCACGTGACTTTCAAGATTCTGGTCGTGACACCAAAAAACATGGCAGACATTTCTCATTTTTTTGTGAAAAAAATCAATATTTTGAGCTAGTTTCTGCATAAAAATGCGTTTTGATTACATTTCTAGCGAGAAATATATATTTTACTTTCATAATATTCACTCAGTGAATGTACATAATCACTCGCTTGCTCGTTGTTGCAAAACGAATAGAAAAATAGAAAAAAATGTAACAGTTATACAATTCAAGGGCTATTATTGTAACCCCTCTACGTTTTTGCACTTTGGACCAACGTAGGCAGGGTACGTTTTTATGTGAGACTGGATTGAACAGAGATATAACATTAGAGGGAGACCGATCTTCTCAATTGCATTTCTGATACTTCTCAAAGTGATTGGAAGAGTTTTTCCAGAATTTGACTGTAATTCATTACACTGGAAGCCATGAAGCCAGAGGACCACCCTGTCCTCCCCAAATAAAGTATTATTCTGGAGCTCTGTGACAGTGTCAGCATGAGAGCCAGTAGGCCCCCCCACTGCCCACACAGAGTAACAAGAGCACTGTGCTAAAGTGTATCATCACGGGGACATCTTTACCACAGAAGGTCATCCTCTCTGTTGCCTCACAGCGGTGCACTTATGTAGCAGTAAATAGCCGTAGTACTAGACAGGCGCCAAAGTCGCACTGCCACACGAGGAGTTAATGAGGTCTAAAACTGTGGTAGCTGGGCCACAGCGAGCCCTGCAAGCACACTTCTGGACACAACACATCCAAGTGGACAGCAGCCGCTCAAGTGGCTAATTTGGAGCGTGGCAGTCGGGGAACACAACAAACATTGCACCTACTGTGTATGATCGACCTTGATTCCAATGCCAACACACACAAACAAAAACACACAAACACATGCTCAGAGGGAGAGAGAAAAACAGAGAGAGGCAAGCACGCTGCATGGAGCCGTGAGGCATCACATTAGCACACTCTGGTCTCCATTTTATCTCCTGTGGTCTTTGTCAGTGTTGCCTTTTTACCAGTTGGGAGCTGGCGGAGACTCGGGGCAGTGTGTGTGAAGAGTTGGATTTAGAAACACCCTAAAACCCTGACCTTTTTTTTTTGACTGTATTGTGGAAAAGCTCTGTCACACCTGCTAATGACGAGACAAAAACATCAACCTCTTCTGTCATTGTTCATTATTGCCATGTGGGTCAGGCCCTTTCTATTTTTGTCTTCCTACTTCCTACCAGCCTTTAGCTTATGAATAAAAGCAGCAGTGAAATATCAGCAAAAGTACATATGAGGAAATTTGTGAGCAAAGAGAAGAATTTCTCTCCCATCAAACACACCTGAGGCAGATGACCTTTCTCTGTATATGTTTATCATAGCTGAACATATATTACCTGAAATGTTAAAGAATTAATTTCACACAAGCAGACCTGTATTTTATTTCTTAACTCTGCTTCAATCTTTTAGACAACATGTGCAATGGGAAGTTCCACAAACACCTGCAGGACCTGTATGCCCCGCTGGTGGTGCGATACGTAGACCTGATGGAGTCGTCCATCGCTCAGTCCATTCACAGGGGCTTTGAAAGGGAATCCTGGGAACCTGTTAAGTAAGTATGCCTTTACTTAAAATGTCACATAATGCACACCTTTGCGTTTGTATTTGAAAATAGATCTTGAATGAATATAAAGGGACACTCTTTACTGGAATTTCAATGGCAGGTTTATAAAACCATATCAAGGGATTTTATTTTTGTATAACAAACTAGAAAAAGCAACTTCTGGAGGAATTGCAGTGCGATGGCTAATACTGCTGTCCTTTGCTACTGTCATATTCAATAGTCATACAGTCTTATGTATATAGTATTATGCATTACAAAAATACATATGGTGAAAGGCACTGGTTTTGGTTATATTTGCCTAGTACTGCTAACTACTAATGGCGCTTTTACACTAGTACCTACTCAGCGCAACTCGACTCGCCTCCACTCGCCTTGCCATCGTTTGTTTTGAGACACCCAGATGAGAAGTAGGGGGGATTGGAGCAAAGCTGCTGTGACGTATTTGATTGTGTGATCTAAACGGAGAAGACAACAACACAAGATGTAGAACATGGAGGAGATGTTATATGTGCTGCTGGGTCTGTGGCTTGTGTTCAATATCAAGTTAAAAAATGAGAGTGAGAGAAGCTTAAAGCAGCAACGCTTTTTTTTTGTTTTATTGTCTCAACGCTGCTGAAAAGTCAGCTGGAGCCGCGAGCGGCTGAGAAGTGACAGAGCTCCTGTTGGATCTGGTCGTTCCTTATCGCCCGTCTAGATCCCTTTTTAATTCTCTCCTCAGCCCCAGGTTTATGAACATCTGCACCTCAGAGTTGGATCAGAAACAGACTATTGCGCTGCCATTGCTGGTTGAATAAAATGAAGAAGCCGCAAAACGCTCTTTCGCTGATTCCCGCTTCCTGACTCAAACGTCTGACTCCAACCCCCCGACCAATCGGTGGCCTGTAGTGTGATGATGTCAGATACAGCCGACTCAGCAGCTTAGAACCTCGGCAGAATAGATACAGAAAAAGTATCAACTCGGCACGTTAGACCCCTAGTGGAAAAGCCCAAAACCGGGGCGTGGCAAGTCGAGTCGCGCTGAGTAGGTACTAGGTACTAGTCATAAGTGTCCCCATGATTCAGCTTCATGAACATAAACCTTCAGCAGCAATAACTTAAGGGAGTGGTTTCCTGTATGACTTTCCCAGTCTCTCATTTTCTGTAATGCTGTGTTTGGTTTTTGCCAAATGAGGTGGCTATGCTTTAAAAATCTAATTTTTCCTTAAGATGTTTGTTTTTGTAGTTATAAAATTATACAATGTACTTATTCATCCGATGTTGTAACTGCCTAATGCTTAGACCCACAATGCTCAAATGATGTTTGTTTTTACATAGAGCCCATACTACGGAGCCCCTAAAGGGAAACAGATTTTTTCTTTTTTTATATAATGAGTTTTACGCATGCGCGTGAAACCTTTACGTGCGCGCATAAAACCTTTGAGTGAGCAAGTAAAGTTGTTTACTTGCAAGCAAACTGGTAATGTCCTTATAATGAAGTCCCAGGTTAAAATATAGCTCAGCTAAATCCTGTAATGTAATTTCCATTCATAAAGAGAGCAGGAGCAACTGTTTGGTCTCCAGTTCCAGCAAAACTCCCATGTACTTGTTTTTACGCGCTCACGTAGAACAACTTTTAGGCGCTCACTTATAAGTTTTGCGAGAGCGCTTGAAACTTTTTAGTGAGTAAATAAACGTTTTACGTGCTCATGTAAACAACTTTACGAGCTCACTTAAAGGTTTTACGCGCGCGCGTGTTAAAAAAGAAAATTAAAAAAAAATAATCTGTGTCCCTTTAGGGGCTCCGTACCATACATAGAGTTTAAGAAAAAAAGAGGGTTGCCAACTTTTGCATAGATACTTTTGCATGCTGCCCTGCAGTCCCCCCCTCTGACCACCTCAGGTTCTGCTGTCTCCACCTGTTGATATAGTTGTCTCTGTAGTCCACCAACTAACCAGCTATCAGGAATATGTACATAGAACTCTTAGTTCTTCTGCTCACGGATAATTAATACTAATATATTCTGTCTTATGTACCTTTGACAGTATATCTGTTCCTCTCCTCTCTCTGATCTACATCCTCCCTTTCTGATCTCCCTTTTCCTGCTCTACCCGGCTGGCCTTCGGCAGGACGGCCCCCCCTCATTAGCCAGGTCCCACTAGGGGAGTCTTTACCTGCCATTGTTTATGTAATAATTGCTCAGGGGTCATGTTCTGGGTCTCTGGAAAGCGATTAAATATACAGCAGCATGTCTTGCAGTATTTGGATTTTGTTATTTGATACATTCATTGATATCTTGCCTTGAAGTACTTTGTACCTTCGGTTTATGTTGCATGGTCATTTTTTACAGGCCCAGTCTGCATCAGGACCAATCTTGCTTGTTGCTATGTTTTGGATCTGTCATACATATTCTGAACATCATACTACAGTAGTGCTATTGATTTTCATAAATGGTTAAGGTATTTTCTTTATTAACACGATGGGTCTTCCTTCAACCACAACTCATAATACTGTATAATTTATTTTCACTTCTTGCTTTTAATGTCATATATAAATAATTTTGTGTTATATGGCAACCTCTATACAACAGCAATTACATTGTATTACATTGTGAATACTGGGTAGTTCTTATCTTCCATTTCTCAAGTGTAGGTGGGTAAGGAATACTTTCTTGTGTTTTCCCTCAGTGTGTAGAGCCCAGATTGACTTCAGACCTCTTTTAGTCTTCATATTTTTGTCAGTTTTAATAAAACACCAACAATATCAGTACTGTTGTCAGTTATCCACAGTTTGTTGACTACATTCCCTTGATGGGATTAAATACAACCACAAACCAGAGAAAGCCGGGGCAGCATAGATTTAAACAAAAGTAACTCCTGAGGTCATGGGGTCTTTCCGGTCTGTTAACATCATACACCCAAGCAGTTTATGGACCCTGCATAGTGACTGGCAACCAAAGCCTCTTGTTGTCCAGGCTGCCTTCCTGCACCACTTCAACATGTCCTGGTACTTTTCCCACTTCAGGTCATTTGCCTCTTCGATGGGTCCCCCCAGTGAAGTGTGAATGCCACTAGGAGTTCCTGCTTTACAGCGGCCGATGTCAGCACCATATCTTGTCTCAAGGTTATTGCAATGAGGTCTGGGAACTTAAGCTGTCTACCCAGATCAACTTCAAGCACCCAGTCTGACACCAGCCCAGCTGCAAGTTAGCCATCACTATGGAAATGGTTTCTTCCCTTTTGCTGCATACCTGCTATCCTTGTAAGCTGGTGCCAGACTCTAATGTGGGCCTTTTCATAGTAGATTTAATCAATGGTTCTTAAATCTGCTGGGATGACTAATATTTCTGAGTCCAATTTAGCGTGGACTCAGAAATCTAAATCTGCAGATCTTTCTGGGCACTCTACTTCTTACCAGTCTAGACTTTGATTCCTACCAACAACTTGAGTTCTTTGAGTCTACTAGGATTCAAGGTATCTCAGGTGCTAGAGACCTTGTGCTCCTCTTCAAATATGCTGAATGGGGGCTAGTGATTGGGAAAACCTATACAATAAAACTTCCCTTGCCATGCCTTATAGGGTTTCTAAACTACTGAAGGCCACACTGGGTGACGATTTGGCTCTGTGTCCGGGAGTCATTGGCTCTTGCTCTGTTTTTGGATCGCTCAGGGTCTTATGTAGGTGTTTATTCAATTCAATTTGACTCAATTTTATTAAAAAACTCCCTTAGTGTGAGAAAACCCTTAAGTCAAACAGTGGCAAGGAAAAACTCTCCTTTAGGATGGAAGAAACCTTGAGCAGGACCAGGCTCATAAGGGGGGACCCTCCTGCCGGATTCACTTCCTCCTTGTACCAAATCAGATATCCACTCTGCTTTTGGTTCAGAAGCTGTTTACAAAGTGTGAACCCAGAGGATTTGCTTGTAAATGCAGCTTGCTTTTTGGATGTCTCTTTCCATGTGCATTTGTGACACTCTGCTCTGTGTAGAATCACCAGCTTCTTCCGTAGGATGGAATGGTGCTGGGTGAATAATAGTTTCTCCATCTCAGTTGCTCCCTTAGTGAGAGCTTGGAACTCTTGGAGGATCTGATGCATCTGGTTAGCCCTTCCGTTCATGGTGTAACCTGATCCCTGTGTCCCCCTTTACTGTGATCCTCATCACATCTTCATCGCCAAAGTCTATGCTGACTGGCTGATGGCTGCTCGGTCCTCTGCTGTTGAACTACTCAGCTGGGATGCTGTCGGCTACTTCTCGAGACATCCTGCACCAATTTCATCCTGGTCTGATGGATCTTAAGCACATGTTCATTCCTGCAAACCTTCTCACAAAAATGCCTTACTACTGTTGACAATCATCATGCCAAAGTCGTCATCGTTTGGTCCATTCTGGGAGCTCACACATTGTAACACACACTTTGTAAGTGCAGACAAATCTTATAAGCAAGGCTTTGGTATAGGTCTGCATTAGTGCCTGTGGCAATACTTATTCCCACTTCTATGATGGCAGCATGAATGCAGAATAGTTCTCTGAGATTTTAAAGCAGTATAGCCTCCGTTCAAAACCACATCTGTGTCAAGGGAGCCCATCCAGTTGTGAACAAGACAATGCAAATCTGGATTCTGCACGTGTTATAAAGGCATGGGTGAGGAAGAAGAGGATACACGTTTTGGCGAGGAAAACATCAAATATTTTGAGTCCATGCTATAAGCAAAGAAGTAAAAGCCAAAGTAAAATATTCTTCCCTGTCCATTTACTTTTTTGCTGCTTTTTATTTGTTGTCTCAGTGTTTTCTGATTTGGGACTCATTCTCAATCTTTGGTTTTGTTTCAAAGCAGTAAAAACTGCAGGAAAAGTTATTTTAACCAATATGCTTGAGGTTTGAAAAGAATGTGACGATAATTTATAATTTTATATTAATTTGAACTGCTGTGGTGGGGGGTGTTACACTGTGTGTTGTCCTGCCCGTTCTGTCTTTAACACATACACACAGTTTAAATCACTAATATTGCGTGGTGTGTAATTGACAGGATGTGATGTGCATAAATTGTCACCTTTACTCACAGTTTAGTGTGTATAACAGTGCTGGCGTGGATCCTCCAACAGTGCAGACTGTGTTGATGTGGATACGGTGTCATTGTATTCACTGTGCAGATGAATTTGAGGGTATTTTAAAAGGGTAAAAAGGCTGTATTATTTTTGTGGAATTAAAAGTAAGAATGTCAGAATTTGTGTGGTTTTCAATAAAATGTTTCATGTGTTTTGCCTGTGACACCTTTTACATAACTTAAAGAGCTGGTTATTGATCATTACTAATGTAGGTAACAATTATCTTTGTGAGTTCAAAGGAAATATTTATAAGAGTATCTGTAAGGAACATTTTAATACACTAGCAAAATGGCACATATTTTCTTTCAGAACTTGCATATTTTAGGAAAAAATCAAAAATGTGATATGTCTGTCTTTCTGCAGTAATGGCTCAGGGACATCAGAAGATCTCTTCTGGAAACTTGATGCCCTGCAGACATTTATCAGAGATCTTCACTGGCCTGAAGAAGAGTTTGGAAAACATCTGGAAACTCGTCTGAAACTCATGTCCAGTGACATGATTGAATCCTGTGTGAAACGGTATAGTACCTTTTGAATAAAAGATACTGTAAAGTGGCAGGGGAAAGTATGTGAACCCATTAGAACAGTTTGTGCATGAATTAGCCATAATTGTTGTTCTGATGCTCAGAAAAGGCCAAACTAAACACAATATGCTTGAACTCATAGCATGATCATAATTACTCGTGTTTTTATTGAACACTCCCAATAATCAGTCACAGTGCTGGAGGAAAAAGTAGTTGAACCCTTGGATGTAATATCTCGGTGAACTTCCTTTGGCACCAATGTCTTTACCAAGCTTGTTCAGACTCTGTCTCTGGATCAGATCTGCAGAATATTAGGAGGGGGTTTGACTCATCCTCTTGACAACTCTGTCTGATGTTAGATGTCTGTTGTGAATGCATCTCTTCAGGTCATTTATTCGCATCTGCAGCTTTATTCAGATAGCAATCCACATCCTACAGTAAACGATCTTACAGGAACCGACAGGATGCTTAGTAATGTTGGGAATTCCTGTCCATGATGGCAAGTAGTCCAGGCCCTGCTCAAGCTCAAATGCAAGTCCTAATCATACCTCACCACTGTGATGGTGTTTTGATGCCTATAAGCTGTTCCTTTCTTCCTCCGATCATCGTGCCAAGTATTCTTCCTTAACAATTCAACATTTGCTTCATCAGTCTACAAAACATTATCCTAGTAACAGTGGATATCACCAAGTTGTTTAGAAAGCTACAAGTTCTGTGTAATGTTTTTTTTTTGCGACCAGAAGCTTCTGCTGTGGTAGTCTGCCATGGACACCATGCTCATACGCTGACTTGTGTGGTGGCAAAAATTGTTGTTCAAAAATGAATGTCAGGACACCTCAGCTGTCTTTCTGAAGCTTTAATGAAAAGAGGAAAAACATTCAATGAATGGAGCCACACAGTCCAACTGGTCAGACGAACAGTCAGTCCCGAGTGAGCTGAAGATGTTTAGAGACAAGTTATCTTATAGTTGAGAAGCTGGGAACTAGACAAAATATCGCCCATCACCCTGACAACCGTACTGTGTCAAAGGCGCATGACCTCTGCAAGGAATGTTCACTTGAAAACAGGCAAAAGAAATTGTTATACCAAAATTTCCCATTACACTTGCATGGTAAGCTCCTGAGCAGAAATGTTTACCAGTTCCAGTGATGTCTTCAAGTCTTCAGCTGTTACTTGTGGTTTCTTCTTTTTATTGAGGTTTACTTCAGGGAAGAGTTCCCACAGTACTAAACTACTTCCATTTATAGACAACTTGTGTAACTGTGGTCTGGTGGATGCTGAAACAAGTTTCATGTCCTTCCAACCTTATACAGACCATCTACTCTGGATCATAAGATCTCCTCTTTAAATAACTAATGGATATTAATACATTCATGGGTCTACTAAGATACAAATAACAGTAATTACACATTTGTTGGTTGGATAGTGAAATATTGTAACATCAGTTTAGAGTTATGTGACAACAATCTCAGGAAAATTGTCAGGAAATCTTGAGGACCTGTTTTTTCTTACTTGAGCAGTGACCACAACAGCCCACAACTGCACTATGTTTTACCCAAGAAGGATGTAGAGATATTTTGGAAATGAGCAAGAAAATGAATCACTACTGACTGTTGAACACAATCAGTCAGCAAGGCCCATTCAGCGGGGGCTCCGGTGTTAGTTGTTCTAACTGCGGTGTGTTGTGTCAGGTACCAGAGGGATGTGTGTGGTTTATATTTTCCTAAATTAAAGATTTGTCTTCAAAAAGACTCAGTTAATACTTTTGTCACACAGTTGTTTACAGTAAGTGTGAAATATGGCATTTGGCAATGTTTAGCAAGTTCATGAGAGTTAAATAATTGTTGTGATTAGTCTTAGCTGTGTTTTGTAGAGTTTCTATGTCGTCTGTGCGATGCATTTTTATCATTAACACCATATGTTTTTGTAATGGTGAAAAAAGAACTTTAGCATCACATTAAACAGACAGAAAAGTAAACAGTTGGGTAATAGAGGTACGCAAGACTGAATTTTTCAACCCGAAGTCTTGACTTACAGTAAAGTACCTTTACCGTGAAATGTCAGTTTGGGGGTTTCCTCGCTGTTATCGTGAGATTGTGTGACTCAAGACAGAAAAAGAAAATGAATATCTACTTCACAAACTTTAGGAAACTTGGAAATGCAGCATGATTGAAACAGTTGTTTTTTCAAGGTTAATATCCAGGTGTAGAGATGCTCTTTGACAACAACATGTCCATGATTACACCATTAGTTGCTAACAAGCGTTCAAGTCCCTCCTCCCGTTACCCCTGGACCACACTGGTGCCACCGCACCGCTGCAGCCACTCCAGACTTTGAGAGCACCTGAACAGGTTTAAGAATTTTCCCAGATGTGACCTTCTGCTCGACTAAAGATGGGTACAAGTGTATTTTGGCATTTAGTCACAAATGTGCCACATCAACGTGCACACAGCAGATCAACCGGGAATTATGTAAAACAAGAACAGTACAAAGAACCAGTTCCAAGTACCAACTCTGACTTGTAAATCACCATCATACTTACCAGTAAAGGAACACCGGCGATTAAAACAAGTCAAAAAATCTCAGATGAGACTTTACAAGGAGAGGTCCATTTTGGAAGTTGGAAAGCACAATTTAACACCGCCCACCCATTCTTTTTGTGTTTACAACAGCAGAAAAGGGAGGACAGGGTGAGAAATAGCAAACATTTTTGGAGTGAAAGAAGGATTACCTTTATAACATCTTTAAACAAGCATATTACTCTAATATGATTAAGTGATATTGAAATTTTCACCTTAACTCGTAATTATGGGCATGCCAAGTAGTGGCATGACCATATTGCAATCGTCCAGAATGGCCCAAAGGGCAATGCTGCTAGCATGCTAAAGTCGCAAAAGTCCCACTGCGCACCAGCGGGTGTACAGCATGACCCCGCACTGATGTGGAAAAAAAAAATCCCCAAAAAGTAAAACACGGCCGAAAAAATGAGGAAAAACATGAAAATGAAGGCGTAAATTAGTACCCAGAAAAGGTTTCCCTTTTCTTATTATTATTTATGGGCATGCCAAGTAGTGGCATGGCCATATTGCAATCGTCCAGAATGGCCCAAAGGGCAATGCTGCTAGCATGCTAAAGTCGCAAAAGTCCCACTGCGCACCAGCGGGTGTACAGCATGACCCCGCACTGATGTGGAAAAAAAAAATCCCCAAAAAGTAAAACACGGCCGAAAAAATGAGGAAAAACATGAAAATAAAGGCGTAAATTAGTACCCAGAAAAGGTTTCCCTTTTCTTATTATTATGGGCATGCCAAGTAGTGGCATGACCATATTGCAATCGTCCAGAATGGCCCAAAAGGCAATGTTGCTAGCGTTTCGCTAACATGCTAAAGTCGCAAAGGTCCCACTGCGCACCAGCGGGTGTAAAGCATGACCCCGCTCTGTTGTGGAAAAAAAAAATCCCCAAAAAATGAAACACGGCCGAGAAAACCTGAAAAATGAAGGCGTTAAATTAGTATCTAGAAAGGTTTCCCTTTTTTTATTATTATTATTATTATTATTCCGCACTCTTTTTTCGTCCGTTAATACGGCCCGAACCGCAACGTGCACCCATGCATGGCATCCATCGTTGGATGCGTCTCCATCGTGATTCGATGGGTATTACTTTTCTCAGTAATAGGGGTTACCGTGGCAACGCTAGATGCCAAAAAGCAAAAAAAAAGGCGAAAATTCCCGCGCTTATTGCTCGGCCGAACTTTATCGTAGAGACATCGTTCAAATTTTGAAACACTCGGCCCGATAGTCTTTAAAGGACCATACAACTTCATCATGCTAGTTATTACGGTTTTTGCGATATTTAACTTTCAATTTAAAAAAAAAATCACTTTTATTTTGGACGCTTGTTGCTAGGCAACGGTTTATCGTACAGACATCATTACAACATTGACCAACCCGGGACGCTTTGTACTGCAACATATTTTAGTCTCGTCATGCTTGCTATTACGGTTTTTGAGATATTCCACATTGTTCATTTTGATGCTAACGGAACTTCGGATGCTTGTTGCGCGGCAACGCGGTATCGCAGAGACTTGGTTCCAACGTTAAAAGACTCAGCTTCATGTGGACTACAACATACTGAGGTCTCATTACGCTGTCGTTTACAGCTTTTGAGATATTAAAGCCAAATTGTCCCATTCTATCCTATGGGGCTTGTTACCATGGCAACAAAAACCAATGCATTTGTATGGGGGACCATGTGAATAAACAATCTGTTAATGCTGCCCGAACCGGAATGTGCACCCATGCATGGCATATATCGTTGGATGCGTCTCCATCGTGCCTCGATGGGCATTACTTTTCTCAGTCAAAAGTGTTACCGTGGCAACGCTAGATGCCATAAAGCAAAAAAAAAGGCAAAAATTCAGACGCTTATTGCTCGGTCGAACTTTATCGTAGAGACATCGTTCAAACTTTCAAACACTCGGCCCGATTGGCACTAACGGGCCGTACAAGCTCATTATGCCAATTATTAAAACTTTTGCGATATTGACCTTTCATTTTTTTTTTTAATTTCCATTTGACTTTGGACGCTTGTTGCTAGGCGACAGATTATCGTAGAGACATCGTACAAATGTTCCCCGACTCGGCACGCTGTGGCCGTCAACATATTCAAATTTCATGAAGCTGGGATTTAAGGAACTTTATGTCAAAATCCATGCCAAATGGCTCCATTCATTCGGATGGGATTTTTTACCACGGTGAAAAAAAAACCTATCCATTGTCATTGTCTATCATGTAGCCTGAACCGCAACGTGCACCCATGCACGGCATACATCGTTAGATGCGTCTCCATGTTGCCTCGATGGGCATTACTTTTTTCAGTCAAAAGTGTCACTGTGTGGGGCGCTAGACGCCAAAAAGCGCGCCCCATTTTTAACTATTGGGAGCACAGGAATGAATGCAATACAACCGTAAACACCTCAAACTGACATAGAACCACCCCAAACACAACCACTACAGCCCCAAACCAAAGCAGCAAGAGGGGTCGAATGGGCGGTAGGGCATGCCCATATCAAAATTTCATGAAATTTTCTAGTTATTATTATTATTATTCTTATTCCGCACTTTTTTTCGTCCGTTAATACGGCCCGAACCGCAACGTGCACCCATGCATGGCATACATCGTTGGATGCGTCTCCATCGTGATTCGATGGGCATTACTTTTCTCCGTAATAGGGGTTACCGTGGCAACGCTAGTTGCCAAAAAGCAAAAAAAAAGGCGAAAATTCCCACGCTTATTGCTCGGCCGAACTTTATCGTAGAGACATCGTTCAAACTTTCAAACACTCGGCCCGATAGTCACTAAAGGACCATAAAACTTCATCATGCTACTTATTACGGTTTTTGCGATATTTAACTTTCAATTTAAAAAAAAAATCTATTTTATTTTGGACGCTTGTTGCTAGGCAACGGTTTATCGTACAGACATCATTACAACATTGACAAACCCGGGACGCTTTGTACTGCAACATATTTTAGTCTCGTCATGCTTGCTATTACGGTTTTTGAGATATTCCACATTGTTCATTTTGATGCTAACGGAACTTCGGATGCTTGTTGCGCGGCAACGCGGTATCGCAGAGACTTTGTTCCAACGTTAAAAGACTCAGGTTGATGTGGACTACAACATACTGAGGTCTCATTACGCTGTCGTTTACAGCTTTTGAGATATTAAAGCCAAATTGTCCCATTCTATCCTATGGGGCTTGTTACCATGGCAACAAAAACCTATGCATTTGTATGGGAGAGCATGTGAATAAACAATCTGTTAATACTGCTCGGACCGCAATGTGCACCCATGCATGGCATATATCGTTGGATGCGTCTCCATCGTGCCTCGATGGGCATTACTTTTTTCAGTCAAAAGTGCTACCGTGGCAACGCTAGATGCCAAAAAGCCAAAAAAAAGGCGAAAATTCAGACGCTTATTGCTCGGCCGGACTTTATCGTAGAGACATAGTTCAAACTTTCAAACACTCGGCCCGATTGGCACTAACGGAGCCTAGAACCTCATTATGCCATTTTTTTAAGTTTTTGCGATATTGACCTTTCATTTTTTTTTTAATTTCCGTTTGACTTTGGACGCTTGTTGCTAGTCAACAGATTATCGTAGAGACATCATACAAATGTTCCCTGACTCGGCACGCTGTGACCTTCAACGTATTAAAATTTCGTGAAGCTGTGATTTAAGGAAAGTTTAATGTAAAATCCATGCCAAATGGCCCCATTCATTCGGATGGGTTTTTTAAAACCATGGTGGAAAAAAAACCTATCCGTTAACGTAGCCTGAACCGGAACGTGCACCCATAGATGGCATACATCGTTGGATGCGTCTCCATCGTGCCTCGATGGCCATTGCTTTTCTCAGTCAAAAGCGTTACCGTGGGGACGCTAGACGGCAAAAAGCGCGCCCCATTAATAGCTATTGGGAGCACAGGAATGAATGAAATACAACCGTAAACACCTCAAACTGACATAAAAACGCCCCGAACACAAACACTGCAGCCCCAAACCAGAGCAGCGAGAGGGCTCGAATGGGCGGTAGGGCATGCCCATATCAAAATTTCCAGAAATTTTCTAGTTATTATTCTTATTCCGCACTTTTTTTCGTCCGTTAATGCGGCCCGAACCGCAACGTGCACCCATGCATGCCATACATCGTTGGATGCGTCTCCATCTTGCCTCGATGGGCATTACTTTTCTCCGTAATAGGGGTTACCGTGGCAACGCTAGTTGCCAAAAAGCAAAAAAAAAGGCGAAAATTCCCGCGCTTATTGCTCGGCCAAACTTTATCGTAGAGACATCGTTCAAACTTTGAAACACTCGGCCCGATAGTCTTTAAAGGACCATACAACTTCATCATGCTAGTTATTACGGTTTTTGCGATATTTAACTTTCAATTTAAAAAAAAAATCACTTTTATTTTGGACGCTTGTTGCTAGGCAACGGTTTATCGTACAGACATCATTACAACATTGACCAACCCGGCACGCTTTGTACTGCAACATATTTTAGTCTCGTCATGCTTGTTATTACGGTTTTTGAGATATTCCACATTGTTCATTTTGATGCTAACGGAACTTCGGATGCTTGTTGCGCGGCAACGCGGTATCGCAGAGACTTGGTTCCAACGTTAAAAGACTCAGCTTCATGTGGACTACAACATACTGAGGTCTCATTACGCTGTCGTTTACAGCTTTTGAGATATTAAAGCCAAATTGTCCCATTCTATCCTATGGGGCTTGTTACCATGGCAACAAAAACCAATGCATTTGTATGGGGGACCATGTGAATAAACAATCTGTTAATGCTGCCCGAACCGGAACGTGCACCCATGCATGGCATACATCGTTGGATGCGTCTCCATCGTGCCTCGATGGGCATTACTTTTCTCAGTCAAAAGTGTTACCGTGGCAACGCTAGATGCCAAAAAGCAAAAAAAAAGGCAAAAATTCAGACGCTTATTGCTCGGTCGAACTTTATCGTAGAGACATCGTTCAAACTTTCAAACACTCGGCCCGATTGTCCCTAACGGTACGTACAACCTCATTATGCTAATTATTACAGTTTTTGCGATATTGGCCTTTCATTTTTTTTTTTATTTCTGTTTGAATTTGGACGCTTGTTGCTAGGCAACAGGTTATCGTAGAGACATCGTACAAATGTCCCCTGACTCGGCACGCTGTGGACTTCTGCAACGCTAGATGCCAAAAAGCGCGCCCCATTAATCACTATTGGGAGCACAGGAATGAATGAAATACAAGCGTAAACACACCTCAAACTGACATAGAACCACCCTAAACACAACCACTACAGCCCCAAACCAAAGCGGCGAGAGGGGACGAATGGGCGGTAGGGCATGCCCATATCAAAATTTCTAGAAATTTTCTAGTTAGTGCCACGGCTGCGCCACGTGGCACTCCTCCTCCATTGAGCTTCGCAATGGAGGAGGAGTGCCTCGTGCGCAGCACGAGGCACTCTTAATATTGCTCAGGCTTATTATTATTTATTCCATATTCTTCCGTAAAAACTTCGGCGCGTAACTAGTCCCGCAGCTTTGAGAAAACGCGAAAAGTAAAAACGTACAAACGTGCGCCTTAATCGGGAATCGATGGGTATGACTTTTATTAGCGATTGGCGTGCACGTTTTTGCGCAACGTGCACAAACGTGCGCTTTTTGCCCCATCCGGAACGCATTGCGTGAACTTTGGGGCCTCACCACTCGCACACCGTTACTCGAAAAATTCTGAACCGATTTAGAAAGTTGTAGGCCCTGAATTTAACTACAGTCCTGTGGATTTTCAGAACGATGGCATGAATAGTTTTTGCACGAAGTGCAAAAACATTTCCAAATTTCCAAACTAATGGGGACCATGTATTTGTATGGGGCAGCATTTCACACTGTGTGTGGGATGAGGTTAAAAAAAAAAAAAATCACCTTTTTTCGGAGTCACGTATCTTTCTCATACTTGCACGTAGAAACGTCATTCAAACTTCAAAACGGAGGAAAACTTCTCTTCTCTCTCTAAACCCCGGACAGTCTTTTCCTAAAATGTACACTTTTCAAGATATGAGCACTCAAGCGAGGACTGAAAATCACTTTTTTTCAAATCTAGAGCACGGGAGTCAGTTTGCTAGAGTGTAGTTACACTGAAAAAAAAACATGATTTCTTATTTGTAACTCGAGGTCACGGCCAAACCGTAAAAGGTAGACAGATCATTTTTGGTCAGAATATAGACATAGGTGTTGTGATTTATAAAATGTGACTTTGACAGGCGTGGTGTGCACAAAATTTTAACGGGGGGCCCAACAGACGCGCCAATTCCTGTCTCGCTGTTCATTGACTCCCATGTTAAAAAACATTTTCTTAAAAAAAATCTCATTTTTGTTTTCGAATTGCCGTTACTAACACATTTTAAGGAATATCTGAATGAAAATAAGATTGACAGAATGTTCTGGGTTCTCCGTCTCTCACGATGTTTTCATATTTCTGCTAAGAGCTACGGTTTGACCGCAAAGTGGAGTGATTTGAGGTTTGTCACAACCGAAAATCTAGCTGTCATTCCCTCTCCCTCTGTATCAGGTTCTTGTTGCCCCTAACAACCAGAGCACAGCTGTGCTGATTAGACTGACCCAGACCTGGTCACATGACACTGTCATTACAGACTTCATGTAATATAACCTGGAAAATGGAGGAATCTGAACCCTGACCTTTTGACCTTACATGATCCCCAGTCCTGCTGGGAACAGGTTCATTGGATATATATGTATATTATTATTATTATACATATAAATATTTACATTTGTATATTATATATACATATTAGCCCCGCCCCTTCTTCTGATTGGCCGATACGTTATAGTCCAATATCTTTTGAATGGTTTGACATACAGAGTAATGGGTGGTGTCAAATGACTAAGTATCGAGCCCCTGACCCTCATTGGTGCAAATTAGCCCCGCCCCTTCTTCTGATTGGCTGATACGTTTAAGTCCAATATCTTTTGAATGGTTTGACATACAGAGACATGGGTGGTGTCAAATGACTAAGTATGGAGTCCCTGGCCCTCATTGGTGCAAATTAGCCCCGCCCCTTCTTCTGATTGGCCGATACGTTATAGTCCAATATCTTTTGAATGGTTTGACATACAGAGACATGGGTGGTGTCAAATGACTAAGTATCGAGTCCCTGACCCTCATTGGTGCAAATTAGCCACGCCCCTTCTTCTGATTGGCTGATACGTTAAAGTCCAATATCTTTTGAATGGTTTGACATACAGAGACATGGGTGGTGTCAAATGACTAAGTATCGAGTCCCTGACCCTCATTGGTGCAAATTAGCCCCGCCCCTTCTTCTGATTGGCCGATACGTTATAGTCCAATATCTTTTGAATGGTTTGACATAGAGAGTCATGGGTGGTGTCAAATGACTAAGTATCGAGTCCTTGACCTTCATGGGTGCATCCCGCGATCATCCGGCAGTAGTCCGTGGCACTTCAAAATTTCCCGGGAATTTTGGTCTAGTTATTCTTATTATTCCGCACTTTTTTTCGTCCGTTAATACGGCCCGAACCGCAACGTGCACCCATACATGGCATACATCGTTGGATGCGTCTCCATCGTGATTCGATGGGTATTACTTTTCTCAGTAATAGGGGTTACCGTGGCAACGCTAGTTGCCAAAAAGAAAAAAAAAAGGCGAAAATTCCCGCGCTTATTGCTCGGCCGAACTTTATCGTAGAGACATCGTTCAAACTTTCAAACACTCGCCCCGATAGTCTTTAAAGGACCATACAACTTCATCATGCTAGTTATTACGGTTTTTGCGATATTTAATTTTCAATTTAAAAAAAAAAATCACTTTTATTTTGGACGCTTGTTGCTAGGCAACGGTTTATCGTACAGACATCATTACAACATTGACCAACCCGGGACGCTTTGTACTGCAACATATTTTAGTCTCGTCATGCTTGCTATTACGGTTTTTGAGATATTCCACATTGTTCATTTTGATGCTAACGGAACTTCGGATGCTTGTTGCGCGGCAACGCGGTATCGCAGAGACTTGGTTCCAACGTTAAAAGACTCAGGTTGATGTGGACTACAACATACTGAGGTCTCATTACGCTGTCGTTTACAGCTTTTGAGATATTAAAGCCAAATTGTCCCATTCTATCCTATGGGGCTTGTTACCATGGCAACAAAAACCAATGCATTTGTATGGGGGACCATGTGAATAAAACATCTGTTAATGCTGCCCGAACCGGAACGTGCACCCATGCATGGCATATATGGTTGGATGCGTCTCCATCGTGCCTTAATGTGCATGACTTTTTTCAGTCAAAAGTGTTACCGTGGCAACGCTAGATGCCAAAAAGCAAAAAAAAAGGCGAAAATTCAGACCCTTATTGCTCGGCTGGACTTTATCGTAGAGACATCGTTCAAACTTTCAAACACTCGGCCCGATTGGCACTAACGGAGCCTAGAACCTCATTATGCCATTTTTTTTGAGTTTTTGCGATATTGACCTTTCATTTTTTTTTAATTTCCGTTTGACTTTGGACGCTTGTTGCTAGGCAACAGATTATCGTAGAGACATCATACAAATGTTCCCCGACTCGGCACGCTGTCACCTTCAACGTATTAAAATTTCATGAAGCTGTGATTTAAGGAAAGTTTAATGTAAAATCAATGCCAAATGGCCCCATTCATTCAGATGGGTTTTTTTAAACCATGGTGGAAAAAAAAACCTATCCGTTAACGTAGCCTGAACCGGAACGTGCACCCATGCATGGCATACATCGTTGGATGCGTCTCCATCGTGCCTCGATGGGCATTACTTTTCTCAGTCAAAAGCGTTACCGTGGGGACGCTAGACGGCAAAAAGCGCGCCCCATTAATAGCTATTGGGAGCACAGGAATGAATGAAATACAACCATAAACACCTCAAACTGACATAAAACCACCCCGAACACAAACACTACAGCCCCAAACCAGAGCAGCGAGAGGGCTCGAATGGGCAGTAGGGCATGCCCATATCAAAATTTCCAGAAATTTTCTAGTATTATTATTATTCTTATTCCGCACTTTTTTTCGTCCGTTAATACGGCCCGAACCGCAACGTGCACCCATGCATGGCATACATCGTTGGATGCGTCTCCATCGTGATTCGATGGGCATTACTTTTCTCCGTAATAGGGGTTACCGTGGCAACGCTAGTTGCCAAAAAGCAAAAAAAAAGGCGACAATTCCCACGCTTATTGCTCGGCCGAACTTTACCGTAGAGACATCGTTCAAACTTTCAAACACTCGGCCCGATAGTCACTAAAGGACCATAAAACTTCATCATGCTACTTATTACGGTTTTTGCGATATTTAACTTTC
The DNA here is from genome assembly GCF_033807715.1 of Cololabis saira. Taxonomy (NCBI): domain Eukaryota; kingdom Metazoa; phylum Chordata; class Actinopteri; order Beloniformes; family Belonidae; genus Cololabis; species Cololabis saira. Next base: position 39,800,481 of record NC_084594.1, read on the forward strand.
AATTTAAAAAAAAAATCTATTTTATTTTGGACGCTTGTTGCTAGGCAACGGTTTATCGTACAGACATCATTACAACATTGACAAACCCGGGACGCTTTGTACTGCAACATATTTTAGTCTCGTCATGCTTGCTATTACGGTTTTTGAGATATTCCACATTGTTCATTTTGATGCTAACGGAACTTCGGATGCTTGTTGCGCGGCAACGCGGTATCGCAGAGACTTTGTTCCAACGTTAAAAGACTCAGGTTGATGTGGACTACAACATACTGAGGTCTCATTACGCTGTCGTTTACAGCTTTTGAGATATTAAAGCCAAATTGTCCCATTCTATCCTATGGGGCTTGTTACCATGGCAACAAAAACCTATGCATTTGTATGGGAGAGCATGTGAATAAACAATCTGTTAATACTGCTCGGACCGCAATGTGCACCCATGCATGGCATATATCGTTGGATGCGTCTCCATCGTGCCTCGATGGGCATTACTTTTTTCAGTCAAAAGTGCTACCGTGGCAACGCTAGATGCCAAAAAGCCAAAAAAAAGGCGAAAATTCAGACGCTTATTGCTCGGCCGGACTTTATCGTAGAGACATAGTTCAAACTTTCAAACACTCGGCCCGATTGGCACTAACGGAGCCTAGAACCTCATTATGCCATTTTTTTAAGTTTTTGTGATATTGACCTTTCATTTTTTTTTTAATTTCCGTTTGACTTTGGACGCTTGTTGCTAGGCAACAGATTATCGTAGAGACATCATACAAATGTTCCCCGACTCGGCACGCTGTCACCTTCAACGTATTAAAATTTCATGAAGCTGTGATTTAAGGAAAGTTTAATGTAAAATCAATGCCAAATGGCCCCATTCATTCAGATGGGTTTTTTTAAACCATGGTGGAAAAAAAAACCTATCCGTTAACGTAGCCTGAACCGGAACGTGCACCCATGCATGGCATACATCGTTGGATGCGTCTCCATCGTGCCTCGATGGGCATTACTTTTCTCAGTCAAAAGCGTTACCGTGGGGACGCTAGACGGCAAAAAGCGCGCCCCATTAATAGCTATTGGGAGCACAGGAATGAATGAAATACAACCATAAACACCTCAAACTGACATAAAACCACCCCGAACACAAACACTACAGCCCCAAACCAGAGCAGCGAGAGGGCTCGAATGGGCAGTAGGGCATGCCCATATCAAAATTTCCAGAAATTTTCTAGTATTATTAGTGCCACGGCTGCGCCACGTGGCACTCCTCCTCCATTGAGCTGCGCAAGCTCAATGGAGGAGGAGTGCCTCGTGCGCAGCACGAGGCACTCTTACTATTGCTCAGGCTTATTATTTATTTATTTATTCTTCCGTAAAAACTTCGGCGCGTAACTCGTCCCACAGCTTTGACAAAACGCGAAAAGTAAAAACGTAGAAACGTGCGCCTTAATCGGGAATCGATGGGTATGACTTTTATTAGCGATTGGCGTGCACGTTTTTGCGCAACGTGCACAAACGTGCGCTTTTTGCCCCATCCGGAACGCATTGCGTGAAGTTTGGGGCCTCACCACTCGCACACCGTTACTCGAAAAATTCTGAACCGATTTAGAAAGTTGTAGGCCCTGAATTTAACTACAGTCCTGTGGATTTTCAGAACGATGGCACGAATAGTTTTTGCACGAAGTGCAAAAACATTTCCAAATTTCCAAACTAATGGGGAGATTTTCCCATGTATTTGTATGGGGCAGCATTTCACACTTTGGGTGGGAGGAGGTTAAAAAAAAAAAAAAATCACCTTTTTTCTGAGTCACGTATCTTTCTCATACTTGCACGTAGAAACGTCATTCAAACTTCAAAACGGAGGAAAACTTCTCTTCTCTCTCCAAACCCGAAACAGTTTTTTTCTAAAATGTACACTTTTCAAGATATGAGCCCTCAAGCGAGGACTGGAAATCACTTTTTTTCAAATCTAGAGCATGGGAGTCAGTTTGCTAGAGTGTAGTTACACTGAAAAAAAAACATGATTTCTTATTTGTAACTCGAGGTCACGGCCAAACCGTAAAAGGTAGACAGATAATTTTTGGTCAGAATATAGACATAGGTGTTGTGATTTATAAAATGTGACTTTGACAGGCGTGGTGTGCACAAAATTTTAACGGGGGAGCCAACAGACACGCCAGTTCCTGTCTCTCTCTTCATTGACTCCCATGTTAAATGAAGTTTTCTTAAAAAAAATCTCATTTTTGTTTTCGAATTGCCGTTACTAACACATTTTAAGGAATATCTGTATGAAAATAACATTTAGATAATCTGGTAGGTTCTCTGTTTCTCAAAATGTTTTCGTTTTTCTGCTAAGAGCTACGGTTTGAGCGCAAAGTGGAGTGATTTCAGGTTTGTCACAACCAAAAATCCAGCTGAGTCATTCCCGCTCCCTCTGTATCAGGTTCTTGTTGCCCCTAGCAACCAGAGCTCAGCTGTTGACTGATTAGACTGACCCAGAACTGGTCACATGACTCACTCAGTACAGAATTCATAGTATAACCTGGAAAATGGAGAAATCTGAACCCTGACCTTTTAACCTTAGATGAACACACACACACACACACACACACACACACACACACACACACACACACACACACACACACACACACACACACACACACGATAGGTGTTATTATGGGATGTCAGGTGTTTTTATAGGATGTTAGTGTTATTATGGGATGTCAGGTGTTTTTATAGGATGTTAGTGTTATTATGGGATGACAGGTGTTTTTATAGGATGTTAGTGTTATTATGGGATGGCAGGTGTTTTTATAGGATGTTAGTGTTATTATGGGATGTTAGTGTTATTATGGGATGGTAGGTGTTTATTATGGGATGGTAGTGTTATTGGTGTTAGCGGTCCCGTTAGCGGTTCTGTTAGCGGTCCTGTTAGCGATCCCGTTAGCGGTCCCGTTAGCGGTCCAGTTAGCGATCCCGTTAGCGGTCCAGTTAGCGACCCCGTTAGCGGTCCCGTTAGCAATCCCGTTAGCGGTCCCGTTAGCGGTTGTTAGCGATCCCGTTAGCGATCCCGTTAGCGGCTTGGTTAGCGATCCCGTTAGCGGCTCGGTTAGCGGTCCCGTTAGCGGTTCAGTTAGCGATTCCGTTAGCGATCCCGTTAGCGGTCCCGTTAGCGGTCCAGTTAGCGATCCCGTTAGCGGTCCAGTTAGCGACCCCGTTAGCGGTCCCGTTAGCGGTTCCGCTAGCGGTTGTTAGCGATCCCGTTAGCGGTCCCGTTAGCGGTTCAGTTAGCGATTCCGTTAGCGATCCCGTTAGCGGTCCCGTTAGCGGTCCAGTTAGCGATCCCGTTAGCGGTCCAGTTAGCGACCCCGTTAGCGGTCCCGTTAGCGGTTCCGCTAGCGGTTGTTAGCGATCCCGTTAGCGGTCCCGTTAGCGGTTCTGTTAGCGGTCCTGTTAGCGGTTCCGTTAGCGGTTGTTAGCGGTCCCGTTAGCGATCCCATTAGCGGCTCGGTTAGCAATCCCGTTAGCGGCTCGGTTAGCGGTCCCGTTAGCGGTTCAGTTAGCGATTCCGTTAGCGATCCCGTTAGCGGTACCGTTAGCGGTCCAGTTAGCGATCCCGTTAGCGGTCCAGTTAGCGACCCCGTTAGCGGTCCCGTTAGCAATCCCATTAGCGGTTCCGCTAGCGGTTGTTAGCGATCCCGTTAGCGGTTCTGTTAGCGGTTCTGTTAGCGGTCCCGTTAGCGGTTCTGTTAGCGGTTGTTAGCGGTCCCGTTAGCGATCCCATTAGCGGCTCGGTTAGCGGTCCCGTTAGCGATCCCGTTAGCGATCCCGTTAGCGATCCCGTTAGCGATCCCGTTAGCGATCCCGTTAGCGATCCCGTTAGCGGTTCCGTTAGCGATCCCATTAGCGGTCCCGTTAGCGGTTCCGTTAGCGGTTGTTAGCGGCTCGGTTAGCGATCCCGTTAGCGGCTCGGTTAGCGGTCCCGTTAGCGGTCCCGTTAGCGATCCCGTTAGCGATCCCGTTAGCGGTTCAGTTAGCGGTTCTATATTTTCTGTAATAACTTTTGAATGGTTTGACATAAAGAGTCATGGGTGGTGTCATTGGAATCTGTATCGAGTCCTTGACCTTCATGGGTGCAAATAAGCCCCGCGATCATCCGGCAGTAGTCCGTGGCACTTCAAAATTTCCCGGGAATTTTGTCTAGTTATTATTCTTATTCCGCACTTTTTTTCGTCCGTTAATACGGCCCGAACCGCAACGTGCACCCATGCATGGCATACATCGTTGGATGCGTCTCCATCGTGATTCGATGGGCATTACTTTTCTCCGTAATAGGGGTTACCGTGGCAACGCTAGTTGCCAAAAAGCAAAAAAAAAGGCGACAATTCCCACGCTTATTGCTCGGCCGAACTTTACCGTAGAGACATCGTTCAAACTTTCAAACACTCGGCCCGATAGTCACTAAAGGACCATAAAACTTCATCATGCTACTTATTACGGTTTTTGCGATATTTAACTTTCAATTTAAAAAAAAAATCTATTTTATTTTGGACGCTTGTTGCTAGGCAACGGTTTATCGTACAGACATCATTACAACATTGACAAACCCGGGACGCTTTGTACTGCAACATATTTTAGTCTCGTCATGCTTGCTATTACGGTTTTTGAGATATTCCACATTGTTCATTTTGATGCTAACGGAACTTCGGATGCTTGTTGCGCGGCAACGCGGTATCGCAGAGACTTTGTTCCAACGTTAAAAGACTCAGGTTGATGTGGACTACAACATACTGAGGTCTCATTACGCTGTCGTTTACAGCTTTTGAGATATTAAAGCCAAATTGTCCCATTCTATCCTATGGGGCTTGTTACCATGGCAACAAAAACCTATGCATTTGTATGGGAGAGCATGTGAATAAACAATCTGTTAATACTGCTCGGACCGCAATGTGCACCCATGCATGGCATATATCGTTGGATGCGTCTCCATCGTGCCTCGATGGGCATTACTTTTTTCAGTCAAAAGTGCTACCGTGGCAACGCTAGATGCCAAAAAGCCAAAAAAAAGGCGAAAATTCAGACGCTTATTGCTCGGCCGGACTTTATCGTAGAGACATAGTTCAAACTTTCAAACACTCGGCCCGATTGGCACTAACGGAGCCTAGAACCTCATTATGCCATTTTTTTAAGTTTTTGTGATATTGACCTTTCATTTTTTTTTTAATTTCCGTTTGACTTTGGACGCTTGTTGCTAGGCAACAGATTATCGTAGAGACATCATACAAATGTTCCCTGACTCGGCACGCTGTGACCTTCAACGTATTAAAATTTCGTGAAGCTGTGATTTAAGGAAAGTTTAATGTAAAATCCATGCCAAATGGCCCCATTCATTCGGATGGGTTTTTTAAAACCATGGTGGAAAAAAAACCTATCCGTTAACGTAGCCTGAACCGGAACGTGCACCCATAGATGGCATACATCGTTGGATGCGTCTCCATCGTGCCTCGATGGCCATTGCTTTTCTCAGTCAAAAGCGTTACCGTGGGGACGCTAGACGGCAAAAAGCGCGCCCCATTAATAGCTATTGGGAGCACAGGAATGAATGAAATACAACCGTAAACACCTCAAACTGACATAAAAACGCCCCGAACACAAACACTGCAGCCCCAAACCAGAGCAGCGAGAGGGCTCGAATGGGCGGTAGGGCATGCCCATATCAAAATTTCCAGAAATTTTCTAGTGTTATGATTTCAACCGAGCATGCAGTGTTCAGATGCGCTCCTGGTGGGACCTGAGGTGATGAGGTGAAAGAAGCTGGAGTACGATGCTTCCATGCTCAGTAGGGGTTACCTTTACCACCCTCTCCATACTCATCTTCACATGTAGTCCCAAATGTCGTGTGGCATTAGAATCCAGAATACGTGTCTCTGAGAAGGGTGTGTGGCGGACCAACATGCAGCACAATGGCACGGAGTGTTTAGTAAAAGTCTTTATTAAAGTCAACCTCACAGTAGGCAGTAGAGCAGAGTTCAGTCCTCAGGATCGTGGAACGCTCAGAGTTGCAGGAGAACAAATACCAGAAAACCGATGGTGTCAACGCTGAGAGAATCTGGAAGCCAGAACACAGGAACTGAAACACCGGTCAGTCAGAGGAATCTCCAGGCCGGCCATGGAGCAGCAAACAGAAACCAGAGATGCTCAGGTAGAAGTCGTGGTCGGGGACAGAAGGCTGAGGTGATCACCAGGACGGAGACAGGTGAACAGGTCGGGGACAGGCAGGGTCGAAACCGGGTGATCAGTCCGGGGAAGAACGCTGGAAAATCAGGCATGACACAAGAACAATCCGGCAGTGACTGGCTGGGAGTGGAGGGCTTAAGTAGAAGCCCAGGGCTGTTTGCAGATGTGGAGTAGGTGTGGACGGAGGGAGAAACCATAGTGACATGAGGAGGCGGAGCTGGCAGGTGAGTGAGGCAAATGATAAAAATGGGTTCAGGATGAGAGAACACTAAAACTGATATTAAGTGGAAAAACGGATTTGCTTATCAGTTAGTTTAGCGACATCTTCATTAAAAGTGTTGCACAGACTCTGCATGGGGAGCTGCATGTGCCATAATAAAATGCAAACTTGTTTAAAGACACTACTCCCCATAACGTTGGAATAAAATCTCATTTAACATTTCTCATGTATGATTTGTCAACATTTCAAATTAAAAAGATGAATGTTCCTGGAAAGAAATTCCTCCAACTTCATGGGCTCCCGTGTATATTGGGACTTACTTTTTACGAGTTCTGACTTTGGACATTTCCTCTGTTTTCTTCCAGGACACGAGCAGCGTTCGAGGTGAAGCTCCAGCGGAGCAGTCGCTCCACAGACTTCCGTGTGCCACAGTCCATCTGCACCATGTTCAACGTCATGGTGGATGCCAAGGCCCAGTCAGCCAAACTGTGCTCCATGGAGCAGGGGCAGGAGGTGGGGGACTCTCGCTTCAAAGAGAGGGAATGATGCATGTGTAGAACAGCTGATTAGATGTGCTTCTGGAAATGTCACATTTCTCTGTTTTAAAACTCATTATCATTAGTGGCATTGAATAGAAATCAGTTATTAATTCCAATTTTATTGATAACGGTTTGACAGCAGTGTAGTGAGGAGGAAGATTTTTTTTCATTATGCATTTGAAGAAAAAAGTCAAAATGTTGAGAACAAAGTCAAAATTTGATGACGATATTGATTTGAAACACATATCACACATATGACTTCAGAAATGTACCCTTAGCGTTCCACTCCAAGGATGTAAGTTAGTTAGTTAGTTACGTCTGCTGTGTGCATCTGTGTCGCTCTCCTAACTGGATTTGATGGGCCAGAGGAGACTTTATTCTCGAAATCTTTACTTTATTCACCTTATTAGGGCCCGAGCACTTACAGTGCGAAGGCCCTATTGTATCAGTAGGAATTTTTTATTTCTTTTATCCTTGTTTTTATTTTTCCGACGAAATGAGGACCTTTTTGTCCCCCTAAACGTGTCCAGGCCTGAAGAAATCTACCGGTACATGTAAATCATACAAGCGCTTCCACTGCAGCACGCCTGAACGTGCACAAGGGTGCGAGGGCCCGTTCATCGCTGCTTGCAATTTTAATTCTTGAAATTGTATTTCAACATTATTCTCGGCATTTCAACTTTTTTCTTGAAATTGTATTTCAACATTAACCTCGACATTTCAACTTTTTGAAATGGTGAAAAGTGCACAATAAAAAAAAAAAAAAAGTTCTCCTGCATGGCCCTAATACTCTTCCGTAGTATTGTTTTTTGTTTCTTTATTTTTTCTTTTTTAATTCTGCATGTGCTATGTCACTTCTACCATTCTCCTCTGTCTGCCTTATGAAAGTTTGTTAGACAATAGAGTAAGTGTCGGAGCATAAATGCACCCCCCTCCCCAACACCTCCCATCAGTTCCCACATGCATAATTAGTCATCAGTTTTCACTGTCTGTCTTCCTTCACTTGAATTGTTTGGATTTCATTAGCATATGTGTAAATAGTATTGAATATACATGGGGCAAACGTGAGAGATCGCATCTTTTACAGAATCTCCAAACCAATTACTGACAATGAATTAATTATTATCGAGTTCTTCACTGTTCTGTCGAGCAAAATGAAAAATGGAGAAAAACATATTTGTTGCAGCCGGGTCAGCAGCAGCAAGGGGCGAGTGAGGACTCAGCCCACCCAAATCTGTGTCAGACGTTGATTGTTTTCAATTTCCAATTTCTGATTATTAGACCTCTTAATCCTGGATCAAATGATCTTTTACCAGTGGTGTAAAGTAACGAAGTACAAGTACTTCGTTATTTTACTTAAGTAAGATTTTTGAGAATTTGTACTTTTATTGATACTTTCATTTTTCTGTACTTTTACTTTTACTTCGTTACATTTTCAAGGAAAAAATCGTACTTTTAATCCGCTACATTTAAAATTGGACACGTCGTTACTCGCTACAAATTAAAGCCATGAGAACAGCACAGCGGGGGCTGATTTATGGTTCCGCGTTACACCGGCGCAGAGCTACGCCGTAGGGTACGCGGTGACGCACACCCTACGCCGTAGCCTACGGCGTAGGTGTGCGTCGATTTAACGCGGACCAAGGCGGACGGGAAGGAAGGGGGGCGAGTGAATTGCCCGTGATTGCCCGGCGGCGGGTCCGTGACGAGACACCTTTAATACCGTTAATATTATGGATCCATGCGAGACACCTGGGGCAGACGGGGAGACTCGGCCTCCCCGAGAAGGAGCCGCAGCCCCCGGGAGAGTTGCGCCGTAGAGGCGGGCCGCGTAGGCTCTGCGTTGGAACCATAAATCAGCCTTGAGCGGCAGCCGACGCTTAAGCCGACGAAATTAAAATGGGATAATGGAAACAAACGCTAAAGGGGTCAGAATAATATCACCATTATTTAGAGTTGTAAGCAAATTCTTGGATTCTTAATTTCTTTGCAATCCTTTTGAAAATAATTTTGTACTTTGAATTTTGTACTTGTACTTTTTACTTTTTACTTTTGTACTTAAGTACATTTTACACCATGTACTTTTGGTACTTTATTATATTTAATTTGAGGTACTTTTATACTTTTACTTAAGTAATTTTCTTAATGGGTACTTTTTACTTTTACTTAAGTAATTTTCAAGCAGAAAATTTGTACTTTTACTTAAGTACAATATTTTTGTACTTTTTCCACCTCTGTCTTTTACACAGTAAATTCAATATGTAGCTCAGTTTGTGGTTATTGAAACCGTAATTTGTTTTTTTGAAAATGCACATAAATGGCAAACGTTCCTGTTTTTTTGAGAACTAGTCTTCCTTACACCAGGATCAGATGAACGAGAACAAGAGATATCTTTTAGATTGTGAAAATGCCATAAAACACAGGTTGTGGTTTGTGAAACCTTTTAGTGAAAAAGACAAGAAGAGCCATTTCCTGCGTGCTGTACTGCTCAAACCTCGATTAATTTCCAGGAGGGAAAAAATAGTTTTTTTCCAAAATCAAAAACACCGTTTTGGTTTGGCAAACAATTTTTCCTTTTTGTGCAATATTCCAAAATAATTAGCCTTTTTAGCCTTTGTACTTGCCAAATTGGGAGCTGGAAATCGGAAGATAAATCCAGTCGTCTTCTTCTCCACACTATCAAAGGTTTTAACACCTCCTCACTGCGTCAGGTCATAAATAGGAGAAATGGTAATTTGTTATTCCCTGCCCATTGGAAATTCACCCATCCATCCATCCATTTTCTATACCCGCTTTATCCATTGCATGGTCACGGGGGTCTGCTGGAGCCTATCCCAGCTCATTTCAGGCGAGAGGCCGGGGTTACATCCTGCACAGGTCACCAGTCTATTGCAGGGCCACATAGATACAAACAACCAGACACACTCACACCTACGGGCAATTTAGAATCATCAATTAACCTAGCATGCATGTTTTTGGACTGTGGGAGGAAGCCGGAGTAACCGGAAGGAACCCACCCGAGCACGGGGAGAACATGCAAACTCCACACAGAAAGACCCCCGTCTGGCCTGGGAGTCAAACCTGGAACCTTCTCATTGTGAGGCAACAGTGCTAACCACCAAGCCACTGTGCTGCCCTCAGAAATTCATGGCAAACAAAAATTTTATATAGTTGAGGGCTATTATTTCTACCAACCCATCCCAACCTAGCTAGCTAAAATTTACCTTCTGTACGATATGCAGGTTTATCATACTATTTAATTCCTTTTTTAAGTTTAAGAAGGTCAACATTAAGCAGAAAAACTTAATAGAACACCATCATACTGTATTTGTGACCTGTTCTTTTTTTCTTTTCCCCAATCTAGGTTGCTGTACGCTAACTCAGACACACACATGTTAATATGTGATGTTTTCTATAGAAGGAACATCATAAATGAATGTATGATAATTATATGAAAGGAGTAATGTGTTTTTCTTTCCTTCTTTAGAGACAGTACCACTCTCAGATTGACAATCTAATTGAAGAGACGGTGAAGGAGATGATAACTCTGCTGGTTGCTAAGGTACACATTTTTGCATTTGGTAAGAAAAATACACATGTATTGCTCTCCCTCTGCCAACCACACTGAGCTCAGGTCTCCTCCGTAACCTGAGGAGTGAACAAGCCGCTTCTTTTCACCAGACAGGGTGGGGTTTCTCCAGCCGGACGTAGCGCGTGGAAGGATCACGTTATTCCGGCCAGATCCTCCCCACCCCATCTGGTCCCCCGGCTGGCCAGAGGGGGCATGTATAGCCCAGGACTCTTGCATGTTTTTGTGAGGGAAACTCACATTAGCTACCAAGGGAACACGGGGAGAACATGCAAACTCCGTCATGGGGGAACTTAACACGCACTCAGCCACAGCGTCCCCGGCGAGAATTGAACCCAGGATCTTCTAGCTGTGATGGATGCATTACCAGCTGGGCCACCGTGCCCCTATAATTATCACTAATCTGATACAATATTACTAGACTGAAACAAAAAGAAACCGCTAATATAGATCTGTTTTAAAACATGAGATCTATGTAATTGAAATTTTACTACCACTTTAGGAATATATCAAGGTTTAAAGATCTGATGTCTCAGCAGGACCTGGAAAAATAATCCATGTATTCATCTTTAGTAGCTTGATTATTGTAACAGCATCTTCACCTGCCTAAAAAACAACTGCAGCTCATTCAGAACTCTGCTCCTCGAGTCTTCCCGTCCTCTGTGCAACTGTTCCCCTGACAGAATTTGGCAAGAAATTTGGGTATAGAGATTTATATGATATTATTCAATATTTATATTGATATTTATATGACCAGCTGCGATATGCTCTGCACTGGTTGGCTCTTGGTCTTGTTGCTTTTCACTTTACACTACTCTTAATCTATGCTTGTTGATGTTAATGATGTTATAGTGGAGCTCCAGGCGTATTGGAGCTTAGCTGGTGCAGGGCTTGACGGTCACACTCATCCAGCATGGTTTATGCTCATAGTTTATGCTTCTTTATGTGCTTTTTTATTTTTTTATAGATTTATCTGGGCTCCTTGAATCTTTCTTTAAAATAGTATACACTGTAGATATGAAATGACCTAAGTTTTGTGACATTTGATTTTTTTAAGTCATGAATGTTTCTGTGACAGTGTTTTGACACAAAGTGATGAGCCATGACCCATCCTTGCATAGAAAGACTAACTTTTTCAGAGCCGTTAGTCTTATACCCAGCACAGAGATCCTTTCCTCTCACCAAATATTAAACTAATTGTAGAATCTCCCAGAAAGTTGTAAGTCGTATGTAACTTTTCTGTCTTCATAAGCCATCTTCTCAACTCTTGTGGGGTGTCACTAGCATCAAATTTGGATTGGATAATGTTTGGTCAGTGAAATCTTGTTTCTGTTGAAGGTTTTAACAAATCTTTGATGGATTCCAGAAAATGTCTCCACTTTCCTAGAAGTGGGATATTTTATAACTAACGGACATTTTTAGATGTAGTAAGAAATATGCATTTTCATTCAGCTGTTTTCTTTTCTCTCTCAGTTTGTAGTCATTCTTGAAAGTGTGCTATCCAAACTCTCCAGATATGATGAAGGGACACTCTTTTCTTCCTTCCTATCTTTCACAGTAAGTACATTTTATTTATTATTTCCACATTTTCCATCTTCCAGTTAAGAAAAAACAACCAAGAATTCTCAAACATAATCAGAAAAATGTCAGTATTTAATAATCCATCAACAGAAAATAGCCTAAAAGCTCAGCTGGAATTCATAAGAGCCACTATTGAATTTTTAGTGCACATTTGCAGTGAGATTGCTGTAAATTGTTGATGCTTGTCTAGCAGGCGCTAACCAATCTACAGTCTTTGGTGCCTCCATAGTCAGCTTCTTCTAATAGTGGTGCCCCAGCTGGAGTGTTGAGTGTCACCTTCTTCTCTCTTTCATGTAAAGGTGAAAGCTGCCTCAAAGTATGTGGATGTACCTGTAAGTATTCACCTTTCTATTTCCTTTCAAGTGTACACGTCTACAGCGTCCCTTGATGTGATTTTCATCAGTGACAACCGAACATTTATTAGCCAATGATTAATATAATTTATCCCAAGAACACACCAATATGTCAGATGTGTGTCAACTGCTCTATCTCCTGAAACACAGTTAAATGCTTAGCTTATTTTAAATTTGATGGCAATATCTCATCTCAAAAGAGTTGGGGCTCCATGCTGAAAAATTAAAGTGGTATCAAAAATGAAGAGAAACATTTGCAACTGGTCATGGAGAATAGATTAGGGACATGACAGAACATAAAAAGAGAATCTTAGAGAGGCCTGAGAAAATACCGGCAGAGATTCTCTCATCGGCAAAAACTAAATTAAACAGACAAACAAAAAACAAAAGAGAAACTGTAAAAATGTTATGTGAGCATTAGAATGGAAATACTTTGAACACCTCTTCAGTTATATTACAAAATAAAATCAAAAGATTAATTTAAAGGTATAGTCTGTAATGTGTGAGAGCTAGCAAGATTTGAAAGTAGCACCTCCTCTAAGCCCCGCCCCCTCCTCCCCCTCCCGTCAGCGCTCCGTCCAAAGCCACGCCCCCACAAACTTTGGGGAACGCGCATTTGCAGGAGTCGAGTTTTCCAGGACATTTTGGACAGCACATTTTCAACAAAACTACCCCATGTCTCATTCACCTGTAAGTGAGGCCAGTTTTAGGCGGGGGCAGGGGTGGGCTGTGCCCACCCAAACGTGCGTCCTGCCCACCCAATCAAAGTTATGGGGATCCTTTATTTTTTTATAATTTTATTTTTTTATAAATATAAAAAAATATCAATGAATATCTGTACCGTTTCTGATTGGTTGGGCTCTGCGCATCATTTTTAGACACAACAACGAACGCATACCGCAAAAGTTGTGTCTCGGCGGAGGGACCCGGCGTCCCAGCAAAATGAGCACAACAGAGAGGTGTCCAGAACAGCACACAGCACACTGAAGGCTGATTTATGGTTCCGCGTTACACCAACGCAGAATGGTGCACGTCGCCGCGTACCCTATGGCGTACCCTACGGCGTAGCCGTGGCAACAGAGCCTGCACAGGACGGCAGCACACCGCCACCCGCACCGCCACCCGCACTGCCACCCGCACCGGCGCTCTCCGCCCTCGTCTGGATGGAGACGCCTCCATCCCCACGGACCCCAATACTGGGGAGGTGGTATTTTTGGCTGCGTTTTTCTCGTTTTCTGCGGCATTCTTCAGCAAACGTGACTCGAGTGTGTGAAGTTTTCCGGCAAGATTTTCGACGTGACGAGTGCGCGCATGGGATAGAGGGGGGCGTGGGCGGGACTTAAGATAATGGCATCTGATTGGTTCTTTCCCCCCTGCCAATCCTCTGGTCCTCTGACCAATCCGTTCCACTCGGTGCACAAAAAACAGATTGGTCAGAGTTTTTACAGGATTAAAGCTGTCAGAGAGGTCGGATTTTTTTCTTTCCTTTTTCTGAACACATTATTTACTGGCTACTCTCAGGATGGAAGGACCATTTCACCCAGTATAACAATAAATGTTTTTGAATACGATTACAGACTATACCTTTAATCCTGAAAAACCTGAAAAACTCTAGCAGATTGAACTCTGTGATACAAATATCTGTGTCACCAACAGAGTTGAACTAATGTCTCTTTATTTTCAGTGGAATTGGTCACTACAAGGGTGTCTTCACAGTTCTGCCTAAAAAGTCAGTCAGACAGCTACAGCTGATCCAGAATGCTGTTGCCTAAGTTCCCACAAGAGAGTGGATCACATCACTCCAGTTCTGGCTCCCTGTACCTCAGAGAACACGAGAACAGGCAGAGACACAAACAGCAGCCCTTTCAGGTCTCTAAAACTGAATCAGGAATGAATTGGGTTACTGTGATTATCTGTCCCCCAAAACTGTGGGGTGAGTATGTAGGTGAGTGAGCAGGTGTGTATGTCTGTGTAACTGTGTGCGTGCAAAGTGAAAACAAGGTTTTACCTGAACTGCAACTATAGTGGAGGAGGGAGGGCACAACCCAAACCCAGGTCTCCAGCCCCCCCATGGAGGACCAGAAGAGGGAGAGGAGGAAACCCCCCACCAGCAAGCCCAGACAGAGGGAAGCCCCGGGCGGAGCCCCCATGACCACGGGAGGAGGCAGCCAGGAAACCTATGGTGATGTACCGGGACCCAGCCGAGCACCAGCCACCCGGCATGGGCCGACCATGTGGCCAAGAGCTCCACACCCTCCAGGCCCATAACCCCCACCCAGCGAGAGGCCAGCCTGCTTGGAGAGACAGGGCCACCTCGACAGTCAACACTGGTTGGCCGGCACCCACCCCAATGAAAGTGGGAATCCCAGAGCCAAAAGCGCGCCCAGCTTTAAAAAACGTTATCTTTTTAAAGTTGTATATCAGCCACCAAATTCTAAACAGTTAATATCGTTTTTATGTTTTTATGTTTTATGTCTATATTGTAAATAAAATATGGGTTTATGAGAACTGAAAAGGGCAGAGCGGTACCTTGGTGGTTAGCAGTGTTGCCTCGAAAGGTTTCTGGTTTGAATTCCAGTAGGGGCCTTTCTTTGTTGAGTGTGCATGTTCTCCTTGTGCTTGCATGGGTTTTCTCCAGGTACTCTGGTTTATTCCTGTAGTCCAAAAGAAAAATGTTTTGAGTTACATTATTTAGTGATTTTAAATTGTCCATAGTAGTGAGTGTGAGCCTATGTGACCCTATGATGGATTGGCAACCTGCCCAGGGTCTTCGCCTGCCTTATGCACAAAGAAAGTTGGGGTAGCCTCCAACAAATCCTTAGACCCTAAAAAATATAAACAGGTAGGAATAGATAATGGATGGATGAAGATATGTAAATCATTATCTTGTGTTGCTTACATTTCACTCATCTTTCCAAGTTTTTGGAATTGGAGTTGCAGAAGTCACTCAGCAGTTAAACCATATAATTTTGGCTGTCATATTTCTACATCGTTTGTCCTCTTGTTTCTTCACCAAATGTCAGTTCATTTGCATGTGGCCATACACTGACAGTCCACCATCCCTCCTGCTTTGCTTTCTGTGCAACATACATTGTGAGTCCATGTTGTACAACACATGCCCATTCTGTTGTCAGATTGGCACTGATGGTGTGCGTATTTGCAGGCGTGAGGATGTGTATTAGTTGCCAACTCTTTGGCCACAGCAAAGTATCCCATTTCAAACTAAAGGCTTATCAGTGAATGGAAAGATGTTTAATGCTGAAAGATACTAGTAGTTTCAAAGGTTCTGGCCAAGCATGCAAATTCTGTCCTTAATTTGCAAAGTTAGAGGTGCACTGGTTTAAAAAAAAAAGAGAGACTTCTTTGCACATTAGAAGCATTTTCTGTTAGCAAGCGAGTCACTAATAACGAGTACATTTGAGGGAAACCCACCGCTTGAATCTCGAAATGTAGAGGTTATGTTCAGATGTTATTTTGTTGGTAGCAGATACATAAACTGGTATATAAATCAAACATGTTTCAATTTACTTGAATAGATTGTATTATTTTATTTTAGAAATTGGATTAAAATATTGATCTACTGACTATTTTGCTTTCTCCGATGACTGATTTTCCTCAGTGAATAATTTAGGAGTCAGAATGGCAGGACTCCTAACAAGCTGTTCTCTGCAACAGACCAAACTGCATCTCTGCAGGACCCATGTTCACTTTGCACATGCCCAGACTGCAAAGGCAAAGCCAAATTTAGCACTGTGCCCAGTAACCCCACTGCAAATCCTTGGAAATGGATATCACTTCTCTCGTAGGTTTTGACTGTCAGCTACAATTGGAAGCTGTTCACATTTAAAATAGATGAAATGTTTAGGAATTATAGATTCCCAGTGGCTTCAGTGGTATTGGACAAATTAATATAACAAGAGTACATACTTCTTTGTTGACACTCATTTGCTGTTGATCACAACTCAGCAAACACCTTAACGGCCTTTGGTTAAATCTGACAAGACCATATGTCTGTATATGTGAATTCATCTGCCACAGAAACCAGAGCTAGTGCTATGGCACATGAATGGCTTCTAGTGTGTGAGACTAGAAGCCATGCATGTCTACTGCATCACACTTTCTTTCCACCAGTTTTATAGTATCGTTGCAGCTTTTCCTGAACCTTCTGCATGTGTCTTTATTTCCATTATTCTGCATTTTCTGGTACAGGTTGATCTTTATGTTATCTATCAAACAAGTTATGTTCAGTGTTTGTAAGCCACACCAGTCTGAACTTTCAATTTGTGAGACTTATGAATGTTTAAAGCTGAAATTAACTATACATCTACATCTCAAACTGAGGAACCTTTTGCTGTGCAAACAAATTCATCTTGAAATACTGAATAAAACTACGCCACATTTGGGCTACCTGATTCAGTGGAAAATATTGATTGATAAAGATCCATTCTTACTGATCTTAGTGGATCACAATTTATAGTTTTCTGCTCGTCTACCAGCTTTTTAAGGATTCACCCCCAGATATCTAATTTGATTAAGATATGGGGGGGGGGGGGTGTCCTGATCCAAAATTTCAATGCCATGATCTTTGGATCATTTAATAATTACTCATTAGATGGAGCATCTTCTCACCTGGACTGTACCTGGACTGATTGGAGAACTTGCTCATTGAGAATGGTAGTGTTTTTGGGTAAAATTGTGAGTGAAGTAACCCAAACATGGATGATCCCAGGATAATCATGATAGCTTCTACATTTTCTTCTGTCAGTGAACTGCTGGAAATGACTTGATCTGAGAAACTGACTTTGCACCAATCTTGTGTTCAATAAAAACTGTGCAAAAATGATCACCATAAATGTTTACTACATTTATTCTCAGGCAAATACTTCTTCCATACTAGCTAACCCATAATTTCATAATGTCAAATGTCATGAAATCCAGTTGACACATTGACACTCCTCAGGTCATTAACTCTTCCAGTTTGCTGGGAACTATCCCAATGGCATCCTCGTCCTCACGTTCCAAGAGATGAACCGTTTCGCTAATTTATCATATTAACTGCTACAAAAGAACCATTAGTACCAAAGTATTTGTTAAAATAATGCGTAAATGTCCTCCACACAGGGTTACAGAAACTATAAAGCAAACATAAAACTCCACAGACTGATATGTGTTGATTTTGTTAAATCGGTTTTGATTGAAAGTCTTTGGATGGAACGAATTGGATTTCCATTCCTAAAACTGAATGTATAAAAGTTAAGTTGACCCACAACACAAAAACACTTTCATGATCAAGATTCAATAAGGTCCACACTGAGCTCCTTAAGGCTCTGGCTGTGAGCCTGTAATTCTTTTCCAGATCAACTAGCATTTCTACTTCACTTATTTCAAATAATTAACTCTTACTATGATAGTGGGATGGATGTCCCGATCCTACGGGATTATTCTGCCCCGGGTAGATTATTCAGACACTTGAGAGTTCCTTCTACCTAGTTCAAAGTTCTGAAGGCGCTCTGGTTGAACATCGTTTCTCCAGGGGTGCAGTCTGTGGTGGAGTAAGAGCTGGTGGACTCCCATTGCTACAGTAGCTTCTGTTATGTTGTCCGGCCAAGCTGGATTCTGAAGTCCATAGGCTTCTCACAAGCACTTGATAAAGTGGTGTCTCAATAAGATAAGATCTGGGTGTCTCTGCAGTGGCTCTTACCACTCTTTTCCCTCTCACGTCATACACACTTGGACTGTCTCCCGTCACTCTGAAGATACAGTATCTTGGGCTACATGTGGTGTGGACAAAGCCCCACACAGTAGCAAACTGGTGAAAGCAGAAAACTGGATGCCATAATGGAATGCTATGGGCTGCAAATAATGACTAAATGTTCTTTATCGTCCTGTGTCAATCTTTTGCAGAAGCCGGGGATGGATGTTGCTGACGGTTACGTGACATTTGTTCGTCACTCCCAGGACATGCTGCGGGAGAAGGTCAGCGAGGAGGTGTACATAGAGAGATTATTTGATGTAAGTAAGGCAAAAGCGCTCCCTTCTTCTCTAATGGTAACAA
This sequence comes from Cololabis saira, assembly GCF_033807715.1. Lineage (NCBI taxonomy): Eukaryota > Metazoa > Chordata > Actinopteri > Beloniformes > Belonidae > Cololabis > Cololabis saira. The sequence goes on from NC_084594.1 coordinate 39,819,046, forward strand.
ACAATGTAGATCCATAAAACTCACCTGACAGTCAAATTATGGATTTCATGAAGTGGCTGATTAGATTATAGTGTCTCTTAAGCTTCTAACTCCTGGAAAGTGCTTTAGCCATTCATACATAAACTAATGGACCTCAAATCATACACTGGTGAAGTCTTTCTCAGTATCACGGTGACCCGTAGGGATGCTGGACATCACACGTCTAGCCTCTCATTTGGAGATAGTTAAGTTTCTTTTTTCAGATGTGACCACAGGTTCTTGCTTTTCTTTTGTTTTATTTTTCATAAATATTCCCGGGTACTAGTTTTTCTGCTTTTACTTCTGAACATGAACATTCACGTGATATTGTTCTGGGTATTGCCCGGGCCTTGGAAAGCTCAATCAATCAGTCACTCTAATATTTAAACATTCATCCTAACAAGTTTAAAACTACCAGAATTGCCTGTAAAATCCTTTCAGCAGAACAGCATTTGAATAAAAATGTAAATACAAAAATACTTTATCTCCACAGGGGAATTATTTAAACAACATCCAAACCAGCTTAAAAGCATGTTTCAAAAACAGTGTGTTAATAATAATAAAAAAGATCATGGAAAAACTGGATAATAAACTGGATAATCTAGCTGGATAATCCAGCTGTTTATGGGTCTGTGATGTTATAACAAACTATGTAGCAGGTTTTGTTACGTAACTCTTAGATTTTTTTTAATCACTTCAGAAAGACAAATATATTTTTAACTCTTGATCACAAAAAATAAGATCTACAAAGCAGCAAAAGTACCTTGAATTGCCTTGTTTCTGAAATGTGCTATATAAATAAACTTGTCTTGCGTTGCGTTGCCTAAAGACAGATTTAGAATTTTGTAGTCTTTTCGAAAGCTTCCCAATCTTTCTGGAAACTGGTTTGTTGCAGACCTCTGAGATGCTGCCAGAGGGATAACACCAGATATTTCAAATATTTCAAGATACTCTGAAGAACATTTTGGCCAATGTTTACAGTCAAATTCTTTTTGTCTGCGTTTCTTTGAAGTCACTTTGTCGATCTTATCGTAATCACGCCTCAGTGTCCTCTGTAGCTGACGAACTTTAATCAGCTCCAACTGTAATCAACTTGAAAAACAATCCAGGACTCTTTTTTTTCCTTCTTCCATTAGGTGAGATAAGGTCAAACAAAACCCAAACAATTACTAAATCTCTAAGCCTGGCAGCTGAGCCTCCTCTTAGGTCAAACCGGATGATTTCCTCCCCAAAACGTGCTGAAGCAATCCCTGCTGATGAGTTGAACATGGAGCCGAGGCTCAGTGAGGATCCGGCTCTGTTCGCCCGCCACTGTGCACGCCTTTGTCCCCGCGTGTTTGTGTGCTGATTTTGAGGAAGGATTATCCTCAGCAGTGCTCTCCCTTTCTGAGTCAGCAAACAAAAGTGAATACGCTGAAAAGAGGTACAAAAGATCATTTTGTAAGATGGCTTAGCTCCAGCCACCCACCACAGACTCTGCTCCCCCTTTTCTTTTCCCAGTCTTACAAGCAGGTCAGCTCATCAGCTAATTTAAAAGCAACATTCAAGTTTTAAGCTCAATATCATGTCTATTTTTGTCTTTATTTTCTTGAAGACATATGAGCAAAACAGTCAAGACAATGTGTGACTGTGGAACTGTGGCGTCTAATTACAGAATAAACCCTTTTCACATGGAGATTGCGCTGAAATATTGCGAAGACAATGCAGTAGTTGTGCTGTTGATGCCTGGCTTCACTGGCTCGGACCAGATAGGGTTAATGGCTGGCAATGAAATGTCCTGCTGGGGCTGTGGCATCACAGAAGCCACGACAGCAGTGCTATGTGTTTGCTCTTCCTTAAATGCAGTTGTTGAGATTGCTCTGTGATGAGCGTGGACGAGGCAAGAAGGATGTATCTAGGCGTGTAACAGTCTTATTTGTGTCCTAACTTGCTAAAGTCAAAAGCATGTTAAGAGTGTACCGGCATAATTTCTGTAATTCTGTACTGTGATTTTATTAAATGTATGTAAGAGTATGTCAGGGTCAAGTCTCGTCAAAGAGTTGCTGTAGAGGTATATTGCTGTAGGCAGGAAGTATTACAAACCCCAGCTCATATTTAAATCATCAAAATAGTTATCCGATCCTGGAAAAAAGGAATCTAATGATCTCGCTCTCTCTTTCTTTCTTTTTCACTCTCCTTATTTATTCATCTCATTAATAGTTTTTTGATAGATTTACTTTCTTTTGTCTCAATTCAGCAAAAAAAAACCTTAACTATGTTCTGGGATTTCCTGATTTCAATATTAAGCTCTGTATTTGTCTTCTCTTGAGTTTCATGACACACTTTGTCCCTGTTGAGCAATTCTCGTCTCTCCTGCAGCAGGACAACCCTTGAGTGACTGGGATAGCGGGACTCTGCAGACAGAACATTTAACATAACTTTCAAACATGCAACATCTGGTAACGCAATGCTTCATCCTCCTTTCTGTATGGGCGCTCATATAGTGGTCCTCAAATAATCAAACCAGTCACAAGAATGTCTAATACCATGAGGTTTCTGGCTAACGTGCACAGCCAAACGCTTGTCATGGGGAACCTCCTTGTGTTTAGAAAGATCCTCCAACATTGCTGGATAGTCTTTGCACGCCAAGCAAAAACACAAACATGTTTTCGTTTACTCTAAATCTCCCCCAAAATTAAGTCTTCTAAACTCAGTTATCTATATCTTTATCCCAGGCTCAGACGGCAGGCAGCCTACTTTAATCCAAAACCCATGTCTCTTAACAGTAGGCAGTTCTGTGTAATTAGGAACTGATGGATGCCTAAACACTTTCCAGCCTTATGCAGATTAAGTACTATTGATCTCTTCAGAGTTCTTGTTTTAAGGAGGCATGGTTCAGACCGGCAAATGCTTTTTACAAATGGGAAATGTAAAATGTTTGAGCGTTATTATGAATAAAGGTAACTCCAAAACACACCTACTCGATTTTATGAACTGGACTGGACTGCCTCAACATTTGACAGTTTCCACGGACTTACATATTAAATCTGCTAATCATAAGAAGGATAGCTGACGTGAACCACGCCTCTTAAAAACGAAATCTCTGCAGACATACAATGAAGAGAGATTGATCTGCATGAAGCCAGAGAGAGAGAGAGAGGGATCTCAAAGGGTTCAAGCATTCATGAGTCCACAGTTAGACAAACAGTCTTGACACGGAGACAGTTTCGTTCTTTGGCTCCTGCTCCGAGCAGTAAGATGCTAAGATGAGTCAAAAGGCAACACAGAATCCTAGATGAGGTGATGAAGAACCAACGAGTAACAGTGGAAGACTTGAAGACATCACTGGAAACTGACATATCTCTGATCACGAGTTTGCCGTATGTTGGTGTCCATGGTAGTGGGCCAAAGATGAAGCCACTGTTGTTAAAATAATAACACAATCCTTGACACAACTGAGAAAACGTTTTGTAGACGGATGGTGGTTGAATATTATGAACTGAACACATCGACAGGTTCAGCTCAGAAACAAACCCAGCATCCTCCTGTCCCACCCGCAGCCAAACAGACCTCCCATCCTCTCATGAACCACAGCTTTCCTGTCACTCCTCAGTTGTCTCATCTTCCTCTTCAGTCATGGATCTTTCTGCGTCATCATTGTCTCCTACCACATCAGGAGCACCACAGGGAACTGTACCCTCACCACTCCTCTTTACATTGTACACCTCAAACTTCCAGAATAACTCCTGTCATCTGCAGGAATACTCCTATGACTGCAGTTGTGGGATCAGTGATGGGCAAGAGACAGAGTACAACGAACTGGTGGACGGTTTTGTGGCGTGGTCTGGGACAATCCTCCCATCTTGAATGGGAACAAGACAAAGGAGATGATTGTAGATTTTAGGAGAGCCAGGATTAAGTAGAATAGTTTTTCTATCATGGGAGAAGAAGTGGGGGTGGTTGGAGGAGCTATGTTGTTGAGTCTGGAGTCCAGTCAGAGGCTTCATCAGGGCCGCTGCAACACCGACCACTACAGGAGATCCCTCCTGCCTACAGCAGCAACCCTCCACAATGAATCATTGAAGAGACTTAAATCATGGCTTCAACAACAATTAAGGTCCCTTCAAGGATTTACTATGAAGTATTTATGAACTTGGATTGAATTGAATCATCGTTAAGTTGAATCACTCAGCAAGGAATACTCAGCAAAAAGGACACAATTTACTAACATTTATTTATCTGTTTTATCTATTTGTCAAAGCTAGAAATACAATCTATGTACTTCCATAATCTATATTTCTTAAAAAAATGTTATCCCGATTTTCTTCCTATTTTTATCACCCAGTGCTCCTACCTAAGTCAGTTCTGGGCATTGATCCCCTGTACCAACCCCGGGAGGGCCTACACTGAGCTCAGGTCTCCTCCTTACTTGAGGAGTGAACAGGCCGCTTCTTTTCACTTCTGGGGCTTCTCTGGCCGGACGTAGCGCGTAGAAAGATCACGTTATTCCAGCCAGATCCTCCCCACCCCATGTGACGCCCCGGTTGGCCAGGGGGGGCAGTATAGCCCAGTACTGTTGCATTTTTTGTGAGGGTAGCTCCCATTACCTACCCAAGGGAACACGGGGAGAACATGCAAACTCCACACAGAAAGAACCTTTCACCAACCCCACCCAGGGACTTCAGCACATTAATGATGAAGTCATGAGGGAACTTAAAGGGGACCTATTATGGCATCTAATACCTCTTTTAAACAGGCCTTTGAATGTCTTAAAAACAAGCTTTTGATTGTTTTTGCTAAATAAATTAGAAATTCAGCCTCTGAGCCATGTCTTTATCTTCCCATTCACTAACCTCATTATCTATGCGGGATTCTGAATGGGCGGGGCTATGATAATGAGGCTCTGTGCTGATTGGCTGCCTGAATGACGCGATACACCGCTACGAAAAAATGGTGGAAGCTCCGGCCAGCAGAGTTAGTTGTGGCCGTGGTTTCACGCATCGGTGGCCAACCTATGTAAATCGCATTTTGGTTACGTAACGAAAGGGAGCAGAATCTGAATGCCTCGTAGATCCACATCACACTGGACGGCTCATCCGGGCGGCTGTACAGACACTGCAGAATTTGGTTGCTTTCCTCCTTCTCTGAGTTGGCAGGCTGAGGGGAGACCACTTTATATATATTAAAGCAAGAAAAAACCTGTTTTTCATAATAGGTCCCCTTTAACTCAGCACTCACAGCGTCCCCGGCGAGAACCTTCTAGTTGCGCCACCGTGCCCCCGTATATAAAAAATATATATATATATATATATATATATATATATATATATATATATATATATTCTCCTATGTTAACTGCTTTTAATTTCCTGTTTGTCCATGATTTTAGAAGTCTAAGAAAGCACCGCCGTCTTCACAAGGCTCTTGAGTTATTTCATAGTGAAAATACTCCACCTGTTTGTTTCCGCATGCTTCTATGAGTAATTCACGATTGTAAAAACAACACAAATAAGGCTAAGAAATGAAAAAAGATGATAAAAACAATAAACAGCTCCAACGAGGACTTAATCAAAGAACTATTTTCACCAGTCTGCATAATCCTTTGTGCTTTGTCAAGACTGAAAGGACATTTATAGTGTTTTGGTTACCCAACAGGGTATTTTTCTGAGGTTGACAAGATTAAAATATTCAAATCCCTCAGTCAGCCATGGAGCGGAGGACGGAGGAATGAGACGGTGCTGTGATAAGGGGATTACATTTGAAATCATATCAAGACAGAAAATCCTTGAAGCATTTTTTATTTCACACGTTCCTGCCAAATCTGAAGATGAACAACAACGTGTGGGTATGACCACCTCAGTTCAAAGCTAAAAGTTGATTGTATGCAACTAAGTGGGACAATACAATCTTATCTTGGCTGTAAACTGAAAGTTAACTTTCAAAAATGTGTGTGTGTGTGTGTGTGTGTGTGTGTGTGTGTGTGTGTGTGTGTGTGTGTGTGTGTGTGTGTGTGTGTGTGTGTGTGTGTGTGTGTGTGTGTGTGTGTGTGTGTGTGTGTGTGTGTGGTTTTAATTGGGGTTTTGACATACATTCATCTCAGGAGTGCTATCATCCTCAATAAGCAGATTATTTTAGAATAGCCTTTTAATTTCCATATATGTGTCAACAGTTGCGATGTGGCACCTACAGTGACATCAGGCGAGCCCATATGTGGTCTGAGAATGTTAAACAACAGTGTCTCTGGGAATGAATCATGAGCTCAGAAACGTTGACAAGTGCTAATGCATTCTGACACAGATCGATGGTTGTAGGGAGGGCCATGCTCGAGGAAAATATTTTCAATTGATAATATGACCCAGTTATTTGACTAATGAAAAACCAGCGGAAAACTTCCCATGTTTTTGTTTTGTTTAAAAAAAAGTATCATCTGCAGAAAGAAATGCACTGGTTTTTGCGTTTTTAAATGAGATTTACTGCGTCGTGACACCAATCAGAGTCCTGAACAGCAATCCAATCAGCGGCTCATTTGAATGTTTCTATTTTCTGTGTCTGTGAAAATTGCTTCGAAGGCAGGTATTTGAGGCATGGAGATTAAACTTGCTGTTGGCTGTTTGTGTGCTTTTTGCTTGATTTCTGCACCAATTGATCATTCTAAGTTGATTCCAGGATTGAGTGTGCGGTTGTGTGGTCCTGATGGACTGGTGACGTCTTCATGGTGAACCCCGGTTTTGCCCATAGACAGCTAGAATAGGCTCTAGACCTATTTGGACAGCTATCTTACAGACAAAACCAGTGGTTGCGAAACTAGTTTTGACTTGTGTTCATAGTTCATAGTACGACTCGGGAAAGTGTACTTCAGTGGACTAAGGATGCAGTTTAGTCTCTCTGCAGGTGAAGCAGCTGTGTGCTTGTATACTTCATTGCATCACTGCTCAGCAAGCAGGCTAACGCGTTTTTGGGTTATTTTATTGGGTTTTATTCTTTTGTGTTTCTGCCGCGTTATAAATGAAGTTCTGCGACAAGAAAAAAACCACAAGTTTGAAGTTAGAGGAACTTTATTCTTAAAACTGCATTATGTTACACAACAAACAAGTTATACCTTTTCTTTTTTACTCTTAAATCCTGTGCCATTACTGTGTACTTATGTATTCTGGGATATTTTGCCATCTGATGTTTCAACCACGCACCAACCCTCTAACCTCGAGGTAAAAGCTCAAGCAGAACTAAGATTCCTTGACTGGCTGCTGGAGGCTGGCTCTGGAAGGGAAGTCAATTTCCATCCACTCCCATGTTAAAATGTCCAACTTTACGCCTTTTTGGTCCCAATCATTTGATTTCACACACATGACAACTCTGAGGGGGGCTGCGATTGACAGTCAGCTCAGCTAATGGCTAGTCTCCATCACTTCCTCATCTGTAATAGTCATGCTATTTGTGTTAACCCAGGATCAGCTAAACACTACTGAACACGTTAAATGGTATATTCTGCTGCAAACGTCTGGCGGTAGCCCTGGAGATATTTCAGCGATGATCCGCTAAAGGAGCTGGTAGCCAAATCTAACCGTGATTGGCAAACAGAGGGGCGTGGTCCAATCGACTTCTCCACCAACATGATTGCATTCAGTATGATGAAAGATGGCCTTCAGAACCACTACACAGAAACAAATGGGTCACGTGACCTAGTGCTTCCTCCATTGTTTTATGCAGTCAATGGTTTCAAAAGATCAGGGGTCGGCAACCCACGGCTCTAGAGCCGCATGCGACTCTTTAGCGCCGCCCTAGTGGCTCCTTGGAGCTTTTTTAGAAATGTTTGACCTTTTTTTCCTTTTTTTTCTTCTTTTTTTCTTTTTTTCCCTATTTTTTCTCTTTTTTTCCTTTTTTTCTTCTTTTTTTCTTTTTTCCTTTTTTAATCTCGACATTTCGACTTTTTTCTCTAAATTTCGACTTTTTTCTCGACATTTCAACTTTTTTCTCGAAAATTTCGCCTTTTTTCTCGACATTTTCAACTTTTTTCTTGACATTTCGACTTTTTTCTCAAGATTGTACTTCAACATTAATCTCGACATGTCGACTTTTTTCTCGAAGTGCATAATGAAAAAAAAATCTTCCCCCAGTTATAACTAATATAGATACATGCAGCATGTGTTGCCTTCATTCTAAGGCTTATACAAGACTTTTCATTTTTTGTAGCTCCAGACATATTTGTTTTTTGTGTTTTTGGTCCAATATGGCTCTTTCAACATTTTGGGTTGCCGACCCCTGGTCTAGATACATGATTGATAAGATGGATTTTGTAATGACACATCCAGGGATTTTGACTGATTGAATTGGAGTTTCCCAGTAATCCCAGTATACATGCACGAGAAGACAATCGATTATTGAGTGAGGTGCGTTGGACTCCACGATGCTAAGTGGCACAACACACCTGCGTTGCGTTGGCGTTCGTCTGGTTAGTTCTTCTCCTACTGTGTTAATATTCTGGCTTTTGTAGTGTGGTCATATCCAGAAAGGGGAGTCCCAGTGCTCGGATCAGAACGCGTTATCTGGCACTAATAGCTCTATCTCAGGAGCTTCAGTTCGGTTCGACTACAGCCCAGCTAAAGTGTACACATGGCTGTTAAAACTTCGATATCGGTCAGATTAAGGCAACAATTCGATTTTCTGTTTGTGCATGTAAACGTACTGACTGACTTGGGAAGGAGATTTTAAAAGAAAAACCCTTTCATTCTGATCAGGCAGCAAGGCTTGTGCTTTTACTGGCCAGGTGGATGACTGCGTGATGTGGATTTGGGTAGAAATGCTTTTGAATGTTAGCATGGGGCATGGAGATGGTAATCCTCATGAACATGATTATTACCACTCACTAAATCAACACTAATAAGCCTTTTAGATGTGAAATTAAATCTGTGCATTTGTAAAAGTCTCAGCAAAGTATCCTGTGTTGCTGTAGCAACCTTCAGTTTCATCACTGGGATGTGGCATCACCTGTCTCTCCTGTCTCTCTCACCTTCTCTCTTACTTTTCCCTGACACTTCATCCAGCTCCCTCTCTCCTGCTGCTGATCTACTCCTGCTTTATTGTAACAAATAACCATCGTGATTTATTGAACTGCAATCTTTAGCAATATGGAGAATGCAAAAAAAAAGCATGTTGTGATTTTTACATTTACTGTGAACAAGATTGTGTCATGTTTTTCTTTATCAAATTAATTTAATTTGCATTAGGATAGGGTTATGGATAATATACATTCATCATTTAGCATTTCAAGTTTTCATGACATTCCTAAAATGTTTTATCACTTTCTCATGTTGTCATTCCTTCTCACGACACCTAAGAACCCTTGTAGCACCCTATAATGTAATAATTTCCTGAAAATGTAATAACGCCTGAAAATGTAATAAAATTTGCACTTAACTCAATCCAAAATGTAATAAAACCCTAAAATGTAATAACTTCACCAATAATGTAATAGAATATACTGACAGATATTGTAATAACATGTAACATGTAATACCTTATTACATCATTGGGAATTTATTACATGGTACGCAAAGTCTGCAATTTAACCCAATAGTTATTCTGGCGTTTCAAATCCAGTGTATATAACATTCTTAGATACTTAAAACACAAAATGTAGAACTCTGGGCTGAAAATGAACATATATATTACATTATCTGTCAAGTATTACATTATCAGTTTTGGAAAAAAAAAAAAGACCCACCTGAAAATGTAATAAATTCCCAATAATGTAATAAGGTATTACATTATCGGTAAAAATATTATTACAATATCAGTCAGGATATTTTATTACATTATTGTTGAAGTTATTACATTATTGGATTTTATTACATTTTTGATTGAGTTAAGTGCAAATTTTATTACATGTTCAGGCGTTATTACATTTTCAGGAAATTATTACATTATAGGGTGCTACATCCCTAACTGTGTCTGGCATCGAGGATACCAAGTGATGGTGGGGCGATGATGGGGTGGTATATGGTCGGCAACCTGTTGTACGGCCTGTGTCGCTTCTTAGTTTTCCATATTCACAGATCATTTTGTCCTTCTCGGGGAACAGATCTCGTCTCTTTCAAGAATTTTAAATGTGTTTTTTATTTTTTATTTGATGAAACTGCTGCCGTCTGCTGGCTACTGTACATAGAAAGGATTTTGAAATGTTTCTAATGACAGTCTTGACATTTTGTTTGGTATTATGTGAGTTTGTGTGCATGTGTCAGGCAACAGGGGAAAAATTAATTTGGTCCAGTGCACCCTTTCTCCCCCCCTTGCCTCTTGAAAGAATGGCTGCGGAGGCTCAGATTAAAACAGATGTGCTTAAATGATGGTGGAAAGGGACTTAACACGGGCAGCCCGGGGATCATTGATTAAAAAAGCCATGTCTTTAGTCTGAGCCAAATCCAGCCCTGCACTGATACACCGCAGCTGCCCAGTGATACCCCCGCCGCGCTCTGCTGAGGCAACTGGCATGCGGGCCAGGTAGGCCGAGCGCAGGGGATGGGGAGCAGGGAGGGTGAAGAGATGCTGCTGTAGAGCCGTCAGAGTCAGAGTCACAGAGTCAGTCTTTAAGCCATCTCCTCCTTTCCCTGCCCCCAACCCCTGAGGTGCAGATACTGGGATTACATAGGTCAATTATACACTTAATCTGCCTTTGCCCAGAGGGGATTAGGAGTGCAGCTCATTGATTGATTTGAAGTATTTCCGTTGACCTTGCGTAGTTATCAGACTCGCAGGCGTGGCGAAATTGCACTTCTGTGTGACTAAAGTTAAAGCGCTTTTCCTTCGCCGCTGCTGCTCCTCCTGCCTCGCTGTGCTCACCAACTGAGCGGCTGTTACTGAGCGGGGGGGTTAGGGGGGCTCAGATTGGAGGATTAGACTGTTGTCATATCATGGTGGGTGGGTTTGAGCACGGCCGGGTGTCGGTGTGGACGGGGGAGGTTTGGAGGAGAATGCCAACAGACCAGCGGCCGATGGAGCGGCTGACAGTTGGCCGTCCGTGGACTCTTCACCACTTTGCCGTCTCCGCTCATGAAACGCCGGCCCACTGCCGCGCAAAGTGAACAGTTTAATAACAGTGAGCACAGGCAGCAGGGCAAACACGACCTCTGTCAGATGTCTTATTCTGGTCAGATGACGGGTGTAAGGACGGAATCACAAAGATGGGTTTTCAAAAACTGTTGTTTAAAACTGAGATCTTCCACCTGCAAAAAAAGGAAAAATAAACATGATTCATTTTGGGCACTCGCAACCCGGACTCATAGGAAAACATATCCCAGATATGTTTGTGTTCGTGCAACGTGTAGATCTGTGCAGGGCGTTTGCTTCCATTCACCCGCAGAGAAATGAGACCCTGTGACCTTAAATAGGAAAAGGTAGGTAAAGATTGATGGATGGATACATTTGTCCACATGTCAAAATAGCATTGGTGTCACAAGAAAAGTTCATAAATTGTGAGATGATAGTATTTTACGACCCCTAATTCCATATAAAAGTAGGGAGACCAAAATGCGTTGTTCTTGTTGCTAGAGGCAGCACACGGTGGCTACTCCGCTGCAAAGATCCAGTGCAGCTGATAGAGACCTGGAATTACGCTTTCACATGTCATAAACATGTTAACAACTAACCGTAATATGGCACGCTTGACATTGATTGATAAATGTAGGCATTTCATGATGGGACTTTTGTTGAAAAAGCTTTTATTTTGCAGGGGAAAGTTTTAATGTAGCTCCATTTTTAAGTGCTTAGCAAAATGAACGTTAACTACAACCATTTTTTTCACTTATTTTGACAAAGTGCCCATCTTTGCTTCTGGATACGGTTTGAGTGCCAAATTCTAGTTACGATGGCTAACGTCATCTGTTTGAAATGTCATCATTACTGGTTTCTTTTTCGTCCTAAACAGCAATAAATTATCACAGTCAGTTTTTTTTCATACCATCTGCATTCAAAGAGAAGTCAAAGTAATTTAAGTAATCAATACTTAATGTTTTTTATTTGCAATGTTCGTTTGGTCCGTGGTTGTTTTACTCTGGATCTAATTTCACTCCGAAGATGAATCAATTTTATATGAAACCATCAATAAAGGTTGGGGCTTTTTTTCTTGAAGAATTCAATTATTCATAGCACTTTGCTGTTTAAATATCCTGAAGAAATAAAGATGAAAAAAAGACCTTGAGTCCAGAACAATATGATGGAACACTTTGTTGATGTTCTTGTTTTTCATGCCAGGAAGTAATCTCTTTTGGGAGGATTGCACAATCAAGAGGGAGGAAAATGAGGGTAATAATAATAATAATAATAGTAGTAATAATAATAATAATAATAATAATAACTATAAATAATAAGAAATGAGTTCCTTCAAGCAAGATTGTTTAGATAGACTGCATGACTGTTGAAAACATGTCCTGAAAAGGTTTCACTTCCATTTAATGAAGTCCATAAGCAGCTTAGTGTCCTCAGTAATTACTAAGAGGGAGCATTTTGTTTCCCTCCTCCGTTTCTTTTGGCTCTAAATCCTCTCCGAGCATTCCCAGCTCTGTGATGCTGAGAGGAAGCAGCGAAGGCCACTAAAACCTTGATCGTCCCAAAAGGAGGGAAATACAAGTTTAATGGAGACTTCTCCTTTGTCGGGTCCTGCTGGTTTATTGATGAGGGCCGGCGGGGTGAATTGATCAAGGACACATGTCATCGCTGGGGTCTCTATCACCCTTTCACAGCCCCTTCATTTCCTCTTCCCCTCTGCCTTGTTAAAAAGGGTGGTACAGTGGCATTTGTTTGATTAACTTGTCCGACAAAAGTGACAGCTGCTCACGGGTGTATGTGGATGAGTGGCCCAGCGCCGCTCCCTCTTTGTACATCTGTCAGAGCCGGAGCAGGGCGAGCGGGGTGAAAAGAGACAAATTGGACCCAAAAAGAAGGCCATTCACCTTCCCGAGACCCCCTTATGGTGCTACACCCCTCTATCCCATTCAGGTGCTCGGCGGGACCCTCAAGTGCTTGCTGGCTTATTCCATTTTCACTCCCCCGTAGAGTTCCCTGAGCCCACAAGTGTTTTAGCCCTCTTTTTTCTTTGCTCAATCCACCCCTAAGCAGCTCTTTGTAAGTAGAATGGCTCACTTTTCTCAGGGCCCGAAGCTGGCAGCTTTTTTCTTTTTTTATTGTCCACCACAGAGCTTTTCTGTAGCTCATTGTATGTTTACTCAATGACTGGTCGCTGACCGTAATTCCAACTGTTCAGTTCCTCACAACACGGCCCCTCCACCCCTCCACCCTCCACCCATCACCCCCTCATACACAGCCATTCCTTCTACCAATCCACCATGTTTTTATAAAGTTGGTCCTTATTAAGTCTCTCGTTTTCATTGTACCAACACTTGCGAGTAGAAGGAGACGGGTGTTTCTAAAAAAAAAAAGAGCTGGGCCGCCGCTTTGAAAAGAGACTCAGATCTGAGATAAACATTTACCTTTCTCCTGCAACGCGGCGCCTGAGAATGCTCGGCGTACTGTTCCCCGGCCCTCCGTTAACGACGTGCATGGTTGCGGTGCCCTCTGATCCCATTCTGTCCACGTCCCAGCTGTGCTCCGGCAGCGGCCCACTATCAGCCACAGTTGGCCTTTTATGTCCCGGCCACAATAAAAACAGTTTGAGAGCGGTGAGCTCTCTGTGCCCAAAACTTTACCGCAGTCTTACTTTCAGAAACCCTTTACTGTGTCCCCTATTCAACAAACCTACGCAAGTACAAAGAGAAAAAAGGTGAATAAAGGACATAGTGGCCTCTGATGAAAATATGAGCCACGCTCAGCTCCGGTGGAAAAAGGGAAAGAGAGTAAAACTGTATTAGGGCTGGGTATCGATTCAAATGTCAAGAATCGATTCGATTCCTAATATTCAGATCGATTATCATGATCCGATTCTATTCGATTCGATATTGATTTGGCTTAGTGTTATTTAAAATGTTTTTTGAGCTGTTGCCTGAATTATATGACTGTAAAATAACTAGTGAAATAATAATTTCACAATAATTATTGTGAAATAACTAAGAAATAAATAACTCAAACAGGCCTTTCAATATCCATTTAAAGTGCAAAAAAGAAAGAAATTGCAACAGTTCATGCAGTAAACAAATCATTTTAGCTTATCTAATTTATTCTGTCACCACGCACACATATTGCCATGAAGCACCTGGCATTTTTCAGAAGTGTCATGACAAACTGTGTGTCGGACTACTGGGATTAAAGTTCACCTGGCGAAAATGATGGGAAAAAAAAAATCGATCTTTAGACATAAGAATCGATTTTTAGGAATTAATATGAGAATCGATTTAGAATCGGAAAATCGATTTTTTCAACACAGGCCTAAACTGTACCTGTATGTCCTCACTGAAGTCGATTAGATGGGTTAATCCGTCTTTGTATCAAATGTGGCTCCTTTTCCACTTGTGCTTTTGTATGTTTTTAAGATTTTACCATCCACATACTGCTGACCAAACAATAGTGAAAGAGTCGTGTCAACAATCCTCTCACTAGGGGAGGAATTATTTTCCCAATATTGCTTCAGGTGTGCAGACCTTTAGCTTTGTGAGGATCCCACAACCTCATCTTCATCAGGCTGAGATCTGGACCTGACTATTGCACCACCAGGATTATTTCATTTATTTTTCATGACCAGATTATCAGCCACCTTGTATCTGTCAGGCGGGAGGCCCGACGTTTGACCCTGGTGGGGAGAGGGGTTCGTGATCCTCTGTGAGGCTCAGGACTTTGAAGGGGCTTCTGCTCAAATGCTGTTTTTGTTTCCTTTCAAACGTGAAGCTGGAAATTATGACCGACCGTCTTCACTTTGGTGCCACCTGTCCACAGGATGGTGCCCAGACGCGAGCAAACTGACAAAACGTCTGTTTTAAAGACATGCTCACACTGCTTTGACGAGCTGGATGATGTTTAACCATCTAATTAAGTTCATAGGAGGCTGTTGCTGGTTGAATTTTTGATGGCTGGAAATTGTCAGTTAATTGTTTTCACCTGCTCTTTCAATTCAACTCAACCCAACTTTATTTAAATAGCTCTTTAACGACACTGTTGACCAAAGGTGCTGAACACAAACACAGATTCAGAGAACAAGATTTAAAAAAAAAAAACATAAACATGTAAAACAAACATAAAACAGAAGCATAAAACAAAAGTAAAATCAAAAAATCACTTCAGGACTTGTCCAGAACGTTGTGTCGATGGCCCGACTGGCAGTGGGAGTTGTTTGCGTTAGTGAGCCATTAGCTTTGTTCTTCAAGGATTCTCCAGGATATTGATCGATCAGAAAACCAATGAGCCAAATCTGCTGATTTTCAGGAAGAGGCTGTCCTTCTCATGCTCAGTCCTTATACTGACTTCAGGAGTTATACTGGATGCAAAGTTACTCTAGACCGGGGGTTGGCAACCCTGCGGCTCTTTAGCGCCGCCCTAGTGGCTCCTGGAGCTTTTTCAAAAATGTTTGACTTTTTTTTTTCTTTTTTTTTTCTTCTTCCCTTTTTTTTTAAATCTTTTTTTCCTTTTTTTCTTCTTTTTTCCTTTTTTAATCTCAACGTTTCGAATTTTTTCTCAACATTTCGACTTTTTTCTTGACATTTTGACTTTTCTCAACATTTCGACTTGTTTCTCGACATTTCGACTTTTTTCTCGACATTTGGACTTTTCTCAACATTTCGACTTTTTTCTCGACATTCCGACTTTTTTCTTGAAGTGCATAATGAAAAATAAATCTTCCCCCAGTTATAGCTAATATAGAAACATGCAGCATGTGTTGCCTTCATTCTAAGACTTATACAAGACTTTTCATTTTTTGTGGCTCCAGACATATTTGTTTTTTGTGTTTTTGGTCCAATATGGCTCTTTCAACATTTTGGGTTGCCGACCCCTGCTCTAGACGTAAAACAGATTAAATGTTGATGGCTGAAAATGAACATAATATGTCAAGAAACTCAGCTTTTACATGAGCGTTCCTTGACTTGAAATAGTTGTGAAAATCTGTGGTTTTCTGGTTGCGATATGTTAGTATCTTATGACTAGAAGGGTCGGGGAGGAAATATACATCTGCATTAGTGTTAACATGGCCTCAGGAATGACATCATCCAGCAAAAGATGCTAAGCTCTCCTTGCCCCATTTGAAAAGCTCCATTTACTCTGTAAGGGTCAAAAGGAGGAGGGGGTGGGGGTCCAACCTAATGTGTGAGTTACTATGGTAATTTTGTGCCATCGTCAATGAGCTCTCACTGGTGAGCTGGTGAGTAGGCCTAGAATAGGCCAGCGGTGGGCTCTGAAAAGTGAAGCAGGTAAGATTAGACGAGCCTTTTGTCCCAAGTGCACAATGTCCTGCAGTCAGGTTTAAAGAGCCCCACCCCTCGGCAACCCCGCTCTCATTTATTTCATTGTCTGTGAGGGTCCATATATGGGTCGTGTGTGTATATTAGTGTAAGCATGTGTGTCGTGAAAGTGCCACAAATAAAACGCAGTGCTGCTTTATGGCACTCAGCATCCTTCCCTCTCCTTCACAAGGAAGCCTGTCACTTGGCATTAGTGTTGCCGCACCAGCAATCTTCATTCCATGCCTCCTGCTAATTGCAGACACAGCTGGGTCTCAGCAGGACATGCTCTCTCCTGCTCACACACACACACACACACACACACACACACACACACACACACACACACACACACACACACACACACACACACACAAAGACAAGCTTACATACTTGGCCTTAGTCTTAATGTAGAAATGACAAAACAGACGTTTGATCTCTCCAGTTTTGGACGCTTGGATCTTTCCTAAAGGTTGCTTCCCCAACAAAAAGAAAGTCTTGGTTATAAACAGTGGATAAAACAATGAATTTCAACTTTGGACTTGTCTGTCGTTCATTTTTTATTTTTCATGTGTTTTCTGTGGAGGGAGTGGGTTGGACATGGAGGATGAGAGGTAGCGTGATGGAGAAAGTTTGAGAGTAAAACAAGATCAATCTCATTTAAGGAAACATTGTCAGAAGCTTGTGTTTCAGGTCTAAATGGTCCACTGCAATGTTTCCAAGTAGACAAGATTGATTTGATAGAATATCGGTCATCAAGTACGTTGAATGAATATTTCCGAATTAAAAACTTAAAAGCACTAAAGTGACCCGCTAATGAACACATCTCGGCTGTAACTTTTTGACGAAGAAAAAATTATGTAAAGGGGAATTATGCGGGTAAATTGAATACCATTTTAATTGTATAATATATTTAGTTTTATATTTTCAATAAAGATATCATGTATCTTTTAATCTTATAGATCATTGATTTATAAGGCGGAAGTTTGCATAAATGGCTATGGAAGACTTGATAGCAAGCCTGCACATCTGGAAGGAAAACATTAGCACTGACAGGTACATACAGGCTTTAAGAGCTTTTTCAGGTATAAAGCCTTGACTTTTTTGAGCAAGACAAAGCTAAAGCACATATTGGATCCATTTCAAATACGTTGCTTTCTACCTAAAGATTCCTGGTGCTTAACTGGACTGCAATCTAATAAACATCTGGTGCATCACGAAATCAAATATATGACAAAGAACAGCTTCTCCAGTCAAGAGTGGCACAACCTTCCTCCTTTAAAGGAGCTTGAGGCAAGAATGAGAAATGAGAGTCATTAGTGCCACGACGGCCGTCGGGGGTACTGCAGCCAACAGTGAAGCCGGCACGGGAGAACGGGGAGAACGCACATGCAGCGTCATGTGACGTCACATCCGCAGGACAGCGCGGGAAATTCAGGCCCAGAATTGCAGCACATTTTGCAGCACACAGCCTGTTCAAGGCAACGGAGAGATACACTAGAGGGCTCATTCTTTTTGGTTTGGAACGCTTCATCTGACATTATTACTAGAAAACTTAAAACGTATACGAATTCTTTTCATAAATCCTGCCTCCATCTCCTTTAAAGCTCAACTAACTGGATATATTTATTTTATATTTGGGCTGCTGTTAAGAGAGGATGCTACTCAATGACAAACATCACTCTGTCCCAATCCATCCCATCTCTGTCACTGTTCAAATGCAACTGACCTCTCCTTAAAAAATAATAATAACGAATAAATAGATGATTTACCACGATTAAAATTAATATTAATTAACGTGCAATGTTACATAACATGGAATTTTAATTCAGCTCATGTCTTACCCTCACCGTGACTAAATGCCAGTTCTCTGAGCAGAACCAGAACCCCAGAATGATGCTGAGCTGCATGATAGTTCTGGTGGGGACGGCTGGTCCTCACAAGGTCAGTGATTAGAACAGAAACGTTCCCAGTGAGGAAACAAAAGCAAGTACACGCACACACACAGAAACAGACACACACGGCCAGCAGCAGAGTCCCAGGTTTCTTGTAATCCCCATGTACCCCCCATGGCGAGGCCCCTCTTCAGCTCCCACATTCCTGCTCTCAGCAACACAAAAGCTCCCGAGTCGCCTCACAAAAGAGAGCTCCGACCCGACAAATCAGTTGGCTTTTTGGGGCTTTTGTAAGTGTGTGTGCATGTTTATAAGGGCCAATTTATGGTCTGTTTTAACCCGTTCAGAGGACTTACAGTCTGGAAACAGAGTGGAAAACTGGCTGTATTAACTTTGTCTGGACAAAGGGGACTGATGTGCATTTTCAGTCCCTGTCGATATTTCTCCAACTCCCACATTGTGTGAGGAGAACAGGCATCCAAAGACATCTAACTTCAAGGAAATGCCTTATTAGCTCATGTCATTCACACCTATTCCCAGGAGATGTTTGTCCTACTGTACTTATCAAGCAGCCAGGAGTCTATTGGACTCTGCTACCACTTTTTACCACCAAATTGCTTTTTTTGTTTAGCAACTAGGAGCTGCATGTTCCTGGTAGCGTCTCCATGGTGGTTTTGAAGGAAGTCCAACTTAAGCAAACAGGTCCTGTCAGGTGTAATTAGCCTGTATCATGTGTTCAAGAGTCATGTGAATGTCGAGCTGCTGTTTGGCTTTGAAAATAAAAACACACTCTAATAAAAATAGAAGTACAAAGAGCTTCCATGATTCTTGTATGCAATATTTCAGGAATATATTGTAAACTAATGTTAATGTCACGGCATTTTACTAGTAAACTATACAGTCAATATACAAGATATTGGACAGAAAGTCAAAATACAAGGAATTTTACTTGATTACCATGAAGACAGTAACATGTATAATACTAGAAAACAAATGTTTCAGTATATTATAGAAACTTCTTCAATTTCATATATATATATATATATATATATATATATATATATGAATTTAGACTTCACTACACTATCTCAAAGCTTATAACTCTCAACATTATACATAGAAAATGATAAAAAGAAAGCTGAAAGAAATGGAGAATGTCAAGAGACAGTAAAAGATGTTACAGATTATACCTTTTTCGCCACAGGCTTTACAGGTGTGTGATGTAACAATTTCTGAAATTTCAGCCAAAATACCACAGAGATATAGTATATAACTTCCCTTTCTAACCACACATTAACAATAACCTTTTGCATGATTTTCCAGCACACAAACAGATTTACAGGGACTGGAGAAAGTCCTGTTTAATTTGACACTTTTTGGAGATGATTGTAATACAGAGCTGCATTTGGAAGGTACAGTAGGTTGGAAGTCCCTCTAGTTTGTGCCTCAGCAAGAAACTGCATTAATAGAAGGAGAGAACTCATTAGTGACCTGCAGCAGCTGTGATAATTAGTTCCTACGGGTACTGTTCCTGAGTCACTGATCCACATCCCTCCTGTAGTTGAGCTGAAACCACACAGCACCACATGCATCTTTACAGCTCTGTTCACAGCAGCTGTATTTAGGTGACGGAGTCAGCATCTCAACTCCGTTCCACCCCACTCTTCCTACACATTTGCATCTTTTGAAATTGGTGCTAGAGCTCTGCACTACATATTTCGGTTAAAACAAATGCAACATGAGATGAAGTTAGAGAAAAAGACAGAGAAGCAAGAAAATGTTTATTTTCTTCATCATCTGGGTGTGTGACGGTCGTGATGGGACGTCTCAGTACCATGTAAATCCCAGCAGTTCACTGAATAGAACCAAGGCAGCTACAAGCAAAGGGACAGCGTCATGTCATGTAAAAAGGTTTCCAGCTGGTAGAGCTCAGATATCAAAATTTTAAAATAAAATATTTTAACCAGCTTAGTAGAAAATGCCACAGCTATACAATACAAAAGCACCCACAGAGACATACAGGACTGTCTCAGAAAATTAGAATATTGTGATAAAGTCCTTTATTTTCTGTAATGCAATTTAAAAAAAAAAAAAAAAAAAAAAAAAAAAATGTCATACATTCTGTATTAATTACAAATCAACTGAAATATTGCAAGCCTTTTATTATTTTAATATTGTTGATTATGGGTTACAGTTTAAGATTAAGATTCCCAGAATATTCTAATTTTTTGAGATAGGATATTTGAGTTTTCTTAACCTGTAAGCCATGATCAGCAATATTAAAATAATAAAAGGCTTGCAATATTTCAGTTGATTTGTAATGAATCCAGAATGTATGACATTTTTGCATTACAGAAAATAAAGGACTTTATCATAAACATTTCTGAGACAGTCCTGTATATTTATGATGGATTTTGTAGCTACTAATTTTAGGTGGACTCAGAAACTCAACTTGACTCCATCCTTTTCTTCCTATTGTGTGTGCCTGTTACAGCTTTGGGTGACTCATTTTAAAGGTATGACAAATACAGCAAACCATTGAATGAAGTTTGTTGCAACAATGATGGAGAAACAGGATAAATCTACTCGTATCTGTGTCTGTGATGTCACAGCATCATCCAAATCTAAGCAGCTCACTGAAAGACATTTTTTCAGACTTTGGTGGGCCCAAACAAAAGATGGTTGTTACTTTATAAACCCATTAAAATAATACAATATGTACATTCAAATACACAACATTCCCAATTCAGGCATGTTTAACTGAGGCAGGGTCTGAAATACTGTATTTCTCCAATGAAATTAAGAGAACACAAGGCATAAGATGTCAATCTAACACAATCTATTTCGAGAAATCCAACATTTTGTGGCTAGTTAAGTTTGTTTTAAACTGTCAGCAAGCTGAATGACCTCATTATGAGTAATATTCATATGTGTGCAAGGATATGTTATCTTCTAGTTATAATTTGGTCAAAAAATGATTATTAGTGGATGCAAGTGCATTTGTTTTAATTGCATGGAAGCTTTCATCTTCCATCTGAACTTCCTCACACTTATCTATCTTTGAATCGTTGCCACTTACTAGCAGTTGCTCTAACCATCGTCAATGAATGAGCACTTGGAACCCTGGAGTGTTCAATGCCAATGCGCTAGTTGTAACTCTGGTGAACTCTTGTGTCATGTTTTGCTACAGATTTCAAAAGGCAAGGTCCCTCTCACAGGCCTTAAACGAGGTGAGATAGATGGGGAGGGGAAGATGAAGAGGTGTGCCATTTTTTGCAAGAAATAACCCCCTCCTCACAACACTGTGTGAAGATCTGGGTGTGAACACAGGCGAGGTTTGTGTGTGTGGCTGTGGGTAGGGCTGGTGTCAGATGGGGGCAGGAGGTCGCCCGATCTCCCAACTCTCACTTGAAGGGAGGGTGGACTGGCAGAGGTAGGATTGCGTGTATGTCTGTGTGTGTGTGTGTGTGTGCGCGTGTGTGTTTGTGAGTTTGAGTGTGCGTGTGATGTTACACATGCGGTGCACGTCACTTGTGTATAGGTAGGGGTTCATGAGTATCTTGTGAGGTGACAAAACACACAAATGCTCTCACAGATAACCATGTTGAAGGAATGGGAGCTTCCTTCAGATCGAGCTTGTTAGAATGTCACAGATTTGAACCCTGTCGGGTTATGGCATTATGTATTCAGAGCCATATTACGCTTGTTTTGGCTGTCAGCAAGTGCTGCCCCCCTGCTGATCTTCATGCAGCCTACGAAGAAGAGCTTGGTTGAAGTCATCTGTTCTGATGATTTTCTTTTGTTTGGTCTTGCCAAGAGTAATGAAGCAAGAAGCAGGGAGTGGCGGGACATCACTGTTCATTTGACAAGTTCAGCAAGTATCAAAGTGGCTTTCAACTTTCTCAACATGTGGATGCCAGATTGTCCTAATCCTCCTCTGGGAAACTCTCTCCTTGTCCAGGTGGTTTAAGAGGAATTTGTGTTATTTAAGAATTAGTAAGTACAACTCTAAATTCATAAATGTGCTGTGTAAAATGTGTCAGGACTGGTGTGGTGAGGACATAGATGCAGGAGAGAGAGGCAGGAGTTCGCAACAAAAAGGGTTTATTTTCCAAACCAAAAACAAAGCGCTGCTTAGCAGGATCAAAACACACGGAAACAGGGATAAAAAAACTGGAGCAAAAACAGGCAGGACACATGGAGGAAAACACAGTAAGGAACCACGAGGAGCAAGGGAATGACAAGACCAGATATACACAGAGGATAACGAGACACAGGTGCAGACAATCAGGGCAGATGGGACACAGGCGGGGCAAAACAGAAACAAACTGGGGGAAATGTCAACCACTGACAAAATGTAAATAACAGAATGTAATGATTTTTAAACACACATTTCATTCGCAACAGATCATAGATGAAATGAAAAATGAAACATTTTATAATTTCATGAATTTGATAGCAGCACCACATCTCAAAAGATAACAAAAGGCTGGAAAGGTCATTTCTACTCAAAAGAAACACTTGGAGGAAACAAAAACACAAATGCAGGTTAATGCTCTGACATGCAAATAGGAAGCCATATGTGAACACGATCTAAAAAGGCTGCTATCTTTTCTGGGCCAAACCAATGAATTGAGGCACGGGAGCTGTCCTTTGGTCAGACAAATCTATCCATTCATTATCTTCCTATTCAGACTCACAAAGGTCTGCTGGAGCCTGTCCCACCTGTCTCCGGGTGAAAGGTGTGATTAATCCCGGGCAGGTCCCAGTCCGTCTCAGCGCCACATACATTTTATGTTATGGTTCTGCGTTTGCTCTGAATTGCATGAAGTGGTATCAATAGGTCTATTGATAGGTATTGGTACAAAGAACAGTATTGAAGGTGAGGTTATAGATCTTGGGGGCAGAGTTATGGCACCAGCATTTGTAACTGAAAAAAAAGAAGCTACTTTTCATGCATAATACCACAGTTACTGTGTGGTCAGTTCTATGTTTGGGGGGTTCTGTGTAGAAAACAATCAGGTGAACTCATCATCACAATGAATTTTCTGACTCTAAAATAATTTCCGTTGCTGGTTTGAACTGTGTCTCTGCAGTTAAAAGTAAAAGATTAGTTATGTGCTATTCATGATACATTATCAGACATCTGAGTTAACTGTACATGTATAGGGTGAAACAATTCTCACTTTGAATTTGGAAAGCATTACCAAATGGTGATTGCTCAAGGCCTGCTGCTTTCTTGACTGGCAACCCAACAACAGACTGTCATGGGTTTTGGTCTCATTCAACCAAAAGCATTGAGAATATGAAAGTAGGGCAGAACGAGCACAAACAAAACATCCTAGACACATTTGGGGACATGACAACAGTAAAATTAAATCCATTTATATGAATAGCAATACTCTAATATTAATCAGATGAAGTAAATACTCTGATTATGAAACTATGATGTTACAGAAGCCTCATAAGGTCATAATCGGAGTAAGCAGTAATCATGTTACAGCATGTGGAGTATGCTGATCATCATCACCCTGTTAGTTAGTAGCCTCCGCATACAGCAAATGTGTAGCTTTTGAGGTAAAAAACAACTGCAAAACTAAATTAATTTCAATTAAAATAGCACTTTAAGTGCCAGGCTGTATTTGAAGTTACATGAAATTCTGGAGGAAACCCAGGAAAAAAAAACTGCCAAAGACTGAGATCACCGACGGTGGGACACAAAAGACCAAGAAAGAAAATGGGACATGAAAGAAAAGACAGTGATGGGTGCAGTTTGGTGACTGTGTGATCTGGTGTAGTGTGTGTGAATGAGTGTGTAACGTGTTGTGATGGAATAAAAAGAGACATTCAAACAGGACAACCAGCTATTTGCAAACAGAAGAGGACAAAGAGAAGGGGAGGAGTGTTCCCTTTTCAGTTGTTTAATTTTACAGTGTGGTGTGTGTAGTGCGTGTGTGGGATTGGGATGCATGTCGGCCTGTGTTTAAATAAATTTAAACACATATTCGTCTCATGTTTATCATCTATTTAGAGGAGGAGCAAATGCAAAGAGTTGTCTCATTAATCAACTTATCCTCCTTAACTTGTAAATCCAGAATATGACAATTATGTTTCTTTAAAGACTTACCGTATTTGCAGACAATCAGGCGCTCCGCATTATAAGGCACATTATCAATGAATGGGTCTAGTTTCGCACCGGGTTTTAAGGCACATGATAAAACATATATAAAGCAAAACAAAACAGTCTGGTAAGTCGAACTTTATTCAACTAATTCACAATAACTCAGAATATTGTTCAGTTGTAACAAATACAGAAAAATACACCATTAAATCATTCGTCTTCCACAAATCCACGAATAAAAAGTGGAGGAGTTAAGCGTTGTAATACGTCCTGTTCTCTGATTTGTTCATCCTTACCATCAATAAGGGACACCTGAAGTTACTGTGAGGTTGGCACAACATTGAATTCCAACATTTGATTATAATTGGATCGTGATATAGATTTGAAAACTGGGTTTAAGCTAAAAACCTAATGTTGGCTTCACCTCTAATTACAGTAAGGTAACATGGACTAGATGTTGGATGATGGTTGCTTGCCAGTGCTACATAATTATCTAACGTTGTCTGACGTTCCAACCCGTATCCAACCAAGGACCAACTTTAATGTGTCAGCTGAACGGTCGCTACCAACGTTGCATTAAAAAATGTTAACACATTTCTGAGTGTAGTGTACCTCATAAAACTGGCATCCCGGATTTTAGGAGGCATTGTCGACTTTTGAGAAAATTTAACAATTGTACATGCGCCTTATAGTGCGGAAAATACGGAAAGTTAATACCTTTAATAAGAATGCTGTCCTTTTTAGGTTAAGGAGAGATATTTTATATCTGATTCCAAATAAATCAATAGTCATTATTTACTTATAACATTTAAAACAGGTAAATACACTTTCAAGCTCAGAAAAATTACAAATTCAGTCAGAAGTTTCAATGCTGTTTCGCAAAGAAAAATGTAAAGACTGAACTTAATTTCTTAAGAAAAAAAACTTGATTAGCTTATGTTCAGTGGTGACGTTTTCAGAGATCTACTGATGTGATCTCAGTAGAGCCTTTGGCATGAGTGGAAACTATAAAGAGTGAAATGCAAACCGTTCTTCCAGCTTCCCTTTTCACATCATGGTTAGAGGTTTTCTGACCTCCAAGAAATGATAGATTCTGCAAGTTTTCAGTTTGTCGGAAACACAACGTCTTAAGTTTTTACCTGTCATCGTTTATGTAATAATTGTCCGGGGGTCATGTTCTGGGTCTCTTTAAAGTCCCTAGAGACAGCTTGTGTTGCAATACAAGTTGTCTGTAAAACTGAAATGAATTAAGTTTCCATGAAATGCTGCAGATCTGTCTGAAAAGTTAAGCGTCATTTCTTACTCTGTAAACATCAAATGCTTGCAGTGTGCACTAAAATAACTACAGTTTTATCTCACAAATTCCATGAACTATTATTCAGGAACCATTGCTCTTCCAACCTGTTGCATCATAAAAAATGGTATGACGCGCTCTCCTCGCGTACAACGTGAGGGACGTTGCAGTTGGTGGTGCAGTCGAACGGACGCGAACGCAAGCACCAACAGCAAGTATTAAGTCTGGGGCTTTAGATGACTCTTTACTAGACAGCTTGAGAATTATGTTTTCCACAGCAGCCCACAGGGACGACAGCATCGGTTCTTGTGTTTGTAGGTTTCATACTCGCCCTCGATGGCATCAGAAACGATGGACCTTAAGAGGGATTCAAGGGGGCACGGTGGCGCAGCTGGTAGTGCAGCCGTCTCACAGCAAGACGGTCCTGAACGCTGAAGTGCGTGTTAAGTTCCCCCATGACTTCAGCGCCCATACCCTGGTTGGCGAAAGGGCCTTTCTGTGTGGAGTTTGCATGTTCTCCCCGTGAGCTACCCTCACAAAAACATGCACACAGTCCTGGGCTATACATGCCCTCTCTGGCCAACCGGGGCGCCACATGGGGTGGGGAGGATCTGGCCGGAATAACGTGATCCTTCCACGCGCTACGTCCGGCCAGAGAAACCCCACCCTGTCTGGTGAAAAGAAGCAGCTTGTTCACTCCTCAAGTTAAGGAGGAGACTTGAGCTCAGGTTAGGCCCCACTGTAGGGCCCTCCCGGGGTTGGTAGAGGGAACAATGCCCAGGACTGGAGCACTGGGTGATAAAATGGGGAAAAAATCAGGATAAAAATATTTAAAAAAGAGGGATTCAACTGAGTTTTCAATTTTGGTAATCAGTCTTTATTTTTTCTGTCACAAACATCCAAACTGTACGTGTGGCAATTCCATTCACCCGCATATGCACCCACACTGCAAACAAGATAAGAAAACATGTGTGGTGTCAGAGGTCGAAGTTCAGCAGTCTTTGGGACCGTTTGTGAATCTAAACCATTCAAAAGCCTCATCTTTAACAAATGATGCTGACTATTGTTGCCCATGCAACAACTCAAACCAGCCCCTGAATACCTGGAAAACAACTTCACTCTCTTCATTTTATGTAGTTCTGTGTGCTTTGATCCAAAGCAACTTTACAAGCTACGCAGTGTAACACAGTTAAATAAGCTAAATAAGCTCCTGATTAAACATGGTCAATCCAATTACAATTACACTTTCACCTAACTCAGAAATGAACTCCTCAATGGCACAAAATCATCATTATCCAAAGCTGACAGCTTCTTCCTTACCATTGACAGCTCCTCAGTCTCCCCCTCCACTTAGGTTAAGAGTTTGGGTGTCATCCTCGATAGCACACTGTCATTCCATTCCTATTATCAACAAGATCACCTGATCTTCTTACTTCCACCGTTGTAACATAAACCGACTCCACCTCTTCTTCACTGTCCACATCTTTGACCACCTCCCGCATCGATTACTGCAACTCTCTCCTCTTTGGTCTCCCCCAGAAGTCCCTCCACAAGCTCCAACTGGTCCATAACTGGTCCATAACTGGTCCATAACTGATCCATAACTCTGCTTCTCAGGTCACAGCAAGAACCCCATCATTCCATCACATCACTCTCATCCTGTCTGCCAAAGAATTAACTACGAACTCCTCCTGTTCACCTTCAAGTTCATCCATTACCTCGTCCCACCTTATCAGTCTGACCTTCTCCAGACTGCCACTCCAGCCGCCCACTCAGATCCCCCCCCTCCATCCACTTACTGTCCCTCTGTCTGCTTCAGCACCACGGACAGCAGAGCTTTCAGCCGCTCTGCTCCCAAACTCTGGAACTCATTACATCCAAAACATTGACTATTTTCCCATCTTCAAACCTAGACTCAAGATTCACCTATTTAAGATTGCCTACTCACTGTAAGTCCAACTTTTACTACATGCTGATTTTATCCATTGCTGTTTTATCTGTTGTAAAATGTCATCGGGGTCCATGAAAGGTGCTTATAAATAAAATGCATTATTATTATTATTATTATCATTAATTATGCATTCTTGTGTCTCAGAGAAAGCAAGGTTTGTTTTTTTCTTTGGCAGGCTGATGCAACTCTGTGTCCATTCATCCTACCCTGAAAGTCTTTCCATTGATCCAGGAGAAGCTCTGTGGGTGTCTTCTTAAGAAGACCGGCACTTTAGCTCTGATTAGCTCCTGCTCAGAGACAGAAATGTGCTCCATGACTGCTGCTACACATCGATTTTTGGTCACTGATCTTTTCATATATTTTTCTCATCGTTGTGATACAACACAATCAGTTACTATAGCAATTCTTATGGAGGTTATGAAAAGAGATGCAGATTAACACAGCGTGGATGTCAAATATTTAAAATGGTCCTCCGTTCAGAATTGATGAGCTTTTTTAAATTAAGGATAGTTGATAGTTGATATTTGTTGCTTCGTAAATCCTATACATGTAAACTTACACGTAAGAAAATGATTGAGAGGCTCTTTACTCAGTTCTGAATCGAGCTTTAGTCAAGTGAAATCTCACAAAGTTATACTCACTTCAGTGTCCTGGAAATGAAGAAAACTCAAGCAGAACAAGCACAAAATGGCTGCGGCAAAAGACATGGCTGCAGATGGGCGCTTCATGGCATGGTGCAAAGTGTACAGAAAAGGGGGAAGTGAAGGAGGAGTGGATGACGGAAGGAGGGAGAGCAGCCAGTCAGTGATCAGTGGCTCCAGGCCTGGCCTCTCAGCGGGGGGGATCTGCTCGGGGCGAGATCACAGGCCTGCTGCCACGCCGAAGCCTTCACAGGCACACAGCGACAGAGAGGAGACTGCTGGCACCAGGTCGCTCTCTGATTCACCCCGTCACCGCTACAACATGGCCGTCTTCTCTGACCGAGCTTGACCTACATGCAGACCTGATCTCTGAGTTATCACACGGCCTTACGGACACCATCCCCTTAAATAAAGTGAAATACACACAATTCCAAAATGAAATTGGTGGCACATGTGATGACCCCTCCTCCGTATTACAGATACACGTACTAAAATCTTCAGAATAATTCTCTTTATGATTTAACTGATGTTTCGCAAATATACAACCAGAGTTTAGGAGGCATTACTCGTAAAGATTGTGGCAAGAAAGATGTAAAGGAGTGCCAAATGAACGGTTACCTTTCTTATATAGTAACATACGTTAAGTAAATATTAAAAAACCATACTCATAGGATTAGTTACAGCTAAAATGTTTGATTGGTAAAAAAAAAGAAAGGTATAGCCATTTTTCAGCTTTTTTTTTACGTTAAATGCTTCGGAGTTGGATTAATCCAAATAGCTGCATCTCATTGAAAGTATTTATACAGAAGCCTGGAGTATTTTATTAGTAGACGTTTTTGCAGCACTATGACTTGAGTTGAGACGTGCTGATAGAGCTGAGCGTGAACATTAAGATATCACATCAGATATCACAGCAGAGACGCAGACGGGGGCGCTCAAAGTTACTTTGGGCCAGGAGAGTATGTCTCTTTCTTTAGAGCATTTTTATTGAGCTTATTTTATTTTAAGAATAAACTTTATTCTTGTACCACTTGAAATTGTGCCGTAGCATGTCAAAAACACACAAGCTGTACGAGGCTGACACTTCCCCGTCGTTTCTCTTCCCTCTTCTTTCAAAGCCCCGATCCATTCTGCTTTGACCCTGACTGCTGAAAGACAGTCGTCTTGTATTAATATCAGCCTGCACGCATCATTGCCAGTTAATTAGATTGGCATCAGCCAGGGCCAACATCTGGAGCCTTTCGGCTCAGTTCCACAGAGCCACCGCTCTCGGAGCTCGCTGTTCCCCACAGAGCTTAACCCCGCAAGAAGTGGGCCGTGCCATGTTTGACACTGAGGCTTCTGTTGGGATCTCAGCAGATCTATGGCTTGGCAGTATCGAAAAGCTCTCAATAAACTGTCTATTCAGAGGGAAAATAAATCAAATACAGAAAATGCGTCTTGCAGGGCCTTTAAATTTGATTACATTACATTTATTAAGCTATAACCTCACATGTATTGAAACTAAGTCTGATGACACCACCCACGAGTCTTTATGTCAAACCATTCAAAAGTAATGGCAAAAAGTAGGAACTATCAAATATGGACCAATCAGATGAAGGGGGGGCGCGCTTTTTGGCATCTATTGTCGCCACAGTAACGCTTTTGACTGAGAAAAGCAATGCCCATCGTCGCAGGATCGAGACGCACATTTTGATGTATAACACACCTGGGTGCACGTTACGGTTCGGGCCTCATTAACGGACGAAGAAATGGCATAAATTGGGCCAAATGACACGATTAATTCAAAATGGCCGACTTCCTGTTCGGTTTCAGCCATGGCTCCAAGAGACTTTTCTTTAAGTTGTGCCATGATACAGGTGTGTACCGATTTTCGTGCATGTACGTCAAACCGTATTGTGGGGCTTGAGGCACTAGTTTTCTAGGGGGCGCTGTTGAGCCATTAGGCCACGCCCATTAATGCAAACCATTAAATATCAAATTTTTCGCCAGGCCTAGCTTGAATGCAAAATTTGGTGACTTTTGATTCAATTCGATTCAATTTTATTGATATAGCGTCTAATGCAACAGATGTTGTCTCTAGACTTTACTCTAGCTTTCCAGAGATCCAGAACATGAACATGAACATGAACACCCCCGAGCAATTATTACATAAACAATGGCAGGTAAAAACTCCCATAGTGGGAGAAAAGCCTTAGGGGGGATCCTCCTGCCGAAGGCCAGACTGGGGGAGTCGGGGGGGGGGGGGCGCAGGCGAGGTTTACTAAACACTAACTATAGGCTTTACTAAACAGAAAGGTTTTAAGTTTAGTTTCAAAGGTGGAGGTGGTGTCAGCCTCCTTAACCCAGATTGGAAGTTGGTTCCATAGTAGTGGTGCCTGATAGCAGAACGCCCGCCCTCCAAATCTACATTTAGATACTCTAGGAACTACGAGTAAACCTGCACTCTGAGAGCGGAGAGCTCTGACAGGAACATAAGGCACTATCAGGTCTTGTAAATACTGCGGAGCTAAGCTGTTTTGGGCTTTATTTGCAAGTAATAAAATTTTAAATTGGATTCTGAACTTTACAGGTAGCCAATGGAGCGACGCTAACACTGGAGAGACGTGGTCTCTCATGTTGATTCCTGTCAGCACTCGTGCTGCTGCATTCTGGATCAGCTGGAGCCTATTCAGCAAATTACTTGGACATCCTGCTAACAACACATTACAGTAATCCAGTCTAGAAGATACAAACGCATGAACTAGTTTTTCTGCATCACTCTGCAAGAGGATTTTCCTGATTTGTGCAATATTACGGAGATGGAAAAACGCTATTTTACAAACCTGATTAACATATGGTTAAAACGACAAATCCTGATCAAAAACAACACCAAGGCTTCTCACAGTTGCACTGGAAGCCATCGCAACACCATCTAATCCCTTTCAAAAATGCTCTGGACCAAGAATGATAACCTCTGTTTTATCTGAATTTAGAAGCAAGAAATTTCTGGACATCCAGTCCTTGATGTCCCTAAGACATGCCTGAAGTTTAACCAACGGTTCTGTCTCATCTGGCTTCATAGACAAATAGAGCTGCGTATCATCAGCATAGCAATGAAAGTGTATGCCGTGATTCTGGATTATACTTCCCAACGGCTGCATGTATAAACTGAACAAGATTGGCCCTAGCACTGAACCCTGCGGAACACCATAACAGACCCGTGACTGTTCTGAAGAAACCTCATGTACATGAACAAACTGGAACCTGTCAGATAGATATGATTTAAACCAACGTAGAGCTGTCCCTTTAATCCCAACAACATGCTCTAACCTGTGCAGTAAAATGCCATGATCAACAGTGTCAAAAGCAGCACTGAGGTCCAGTAGAACCAGTATGGAAACTAATCTCTTATTTGAGGCCATAAGAAGGTCATTCGTAACTCGAACCAGTGCTGTCTCTGTGCTATGATGCATTCTGAACCCTGACTGAAAGACTTCAAACAGATAATTTCTATACAAATAGTCACATAACTGGCTTGAAACTGCCTTTTCCAGAATTTTAGACACAAATGGAAGGTTAGAAATTGGCCTATAATTAGCTAAGGTGTCTGGGTCAAGAGAAGGTTTTTTAAGTAAATATTTAATTACTTCCACTTTGAAAACCTGTGGTACATATCCTAAGTTTAGGGATAGGTTGATTTGGTCTAGTATTGTAGAAGGAAAAAAAAATGTATGTATGTATGTATATATATTATCATCCCTGACTCTCTTGGTTCTCATGTCAAGTACCCTTGAGCGGGACACTAAACTTGCTTTTATCCCGATGCATCTGTTAGCATGGGAGTACATCATAGTATTCTGAATGTTGGTTCAGGCCTCTCACAAGTAGTCAGGTAATTGATGAACTGCTGTTTGCGTTTGTGTCTCTGTTCCAGCAATGGTACAGCAGCACTATGAACCTGGTAGGAACATGGCTGACTGACCGGATGGACCTGCAGCTACATCTTTATCAGCTGAAGATACTCATCAGGATTGTCAAAGTAAGATGAACCCACCTTTGTAGTTCTTATATCAAAATGCAAGAAAGCAGTTTATTAATTCCATCAAACTGGTAGCTTTCTCCTCAATGTTTCAATACAGCTTCCCAAATGTATTTTTTTCTTTTAAACCAAAACAACCAGACCAATATCCCCAAAAAGAGGAGGTCTTGATGTGAACTTTGTCTGAATATACATATATATATATATATATACACATATTAGGGGTGTAACAATATATCGTACCACGAAATTTCGCGATACAAAAACGTCACGAAACGTGTCGTGGAGGTGACAACCTGTATCGCGATATTGGGTTATTAATACTAATCTATTGTGTTGACTAGAAACGCGCATCCGACCGCGGCCGCAGCCGCGACCGTGCGGACCAAAAACTTACTCCGCTCAGAAGAAAGTAGTCCCTTTTTGCGGTCCCGTTTTGAGCTCTGAACCTTTACTTATTTAAGTCTGGTGTAGAGTTAAGCCTTACCTTATTAAATTAAACCTTTTTGGGGTCGTGAGTCGGATAAACACGGGAGAACTTCTGCGTGAGTTTGCGTGTACTTCAATGTCCGCTCAACAGCGTAGGATTTCAGAACATCAACACAACACCTAGTGCTGTATCACTCCGCCCAATCTAAAACATATTAACAACTACAGATAAACTGACTAGTGTCATTATAGTCCCTGATTTACAGAATATAAAGAATATATTTATAAAATAATGAACCCTGAATTACCAAAATAACCTTCTTAACAAAAATAAATCTCCTCTTACACTTATAAGGTGAGCATGAATCAATCTTTTTTATGATGTAAAATTTTATGTATTTATTTACTTTTATTTATTTATTCAATTTTAGTTGTTAAATTTCTGGAAAAGAAAAAAGTCAAATCATACATGAGAGAAACTATTCAGTTTATGGCAAAATATTTGTACTATTGTATGAAACTGAAGATGCATAATGCAAACCTGACATTTACTTTTAGTTCAGTTTGTGGAAAATGGTTGGCCTGGCTTTCTCTTTAAAACTTAAACAGTTATAAAGCATTACAAACTGAAACAATAGGGCAAATGTACAGTATTGTGTTGTATTATGTGTCTTTCAAATAAAAGACAATGTTTTCCAGTCATATATTCCTCTATCAATGTTGTTAAAAAAATACTGCTATAATATCGTATCGTATCGTTATCGTGACCTCAATATCGTGTATCGTACCGTATCGTGAGATTAGTGTATCGTTACACCCCTAACACATATATATATATATATATATATATATATATATATATATATATATATATATATATATATATATATATATTAGGGCTGTCCAAGTTAGTGCGTTAACGACGCGTTAACTTAACGTTCTCTTAACGCCGACAATTTTTTTAACGCACACGATTAAAAAAAAAAAAGAAAGAAAAAAAAAAGGTGCATATCATTTCAGGCGCTTGACGGCACCCGTAGTTCGAGGAAAAGTCTGGTGAACTGAAAGATGGAGAATGAAAAGCAACTTTTGAACAGCAAGTTCCCTTTCAAAAAGATGCCAGATGGTTCGCTGGACAAGACTGAAGTTATTTACATGTACCATCGATTTGAAATAAATTACCACCGAAGTACGTTGAGTCTCAAATACCAGAGAGCGCAGCGCTGCTCCGCCCCCCCCCCCTCATCAAAATCAGACAACGCTGGATAGCAGCTTGCAAAAAAGGACGAGTCAAATCAAATCAAACTGCATTTGTTAAGCGCTTTTCTTACAAAATAAGAAATGCAACTCAAAGCGCTTTACATAAAATGTAAAACTCAACAATGCTCGCCACCGCACACACACACACACACGCACACACACACACACACGCGCGCACAGACGGGCGCACGCACACTGCGATTCGCACTGAGGGTTCAGGTGAGGAAATGGCTGAGTTACTCCCGTTCCGTTACATGTGCACTTTATTTGTTTGAAATTCAGTTTTTGTATCCCTCTGTTTTTAACCCACTTAGAAGAAGGGGATATTTTTTGAGCCTTTTATTTTCCTCCATATGAGGTTAGACATAACTACATGGAAAATTTAACTGACCAATGTACTTGTACAATGTTTGTGATGCATATGGTTCATTGTTTTACACTGAGCTGCTTAAAACAGGAATCTTAAGTCAGTCTTTCCAAGTGTAAAGTTGGGGACTACATTGTGTTTGTATTTATGAAGGAATGTTACATTCAGGTCAAAAGATTTTTTTGTGGAAATTGAATAAACATTGGCATAAAGCAGCATATTTGCCCTTTCTCAGGTTGTTAACAGTATTAAAAACATTTAAAAAAATACCTTGAGGTAATTTAGAACAGCACAAAATGTGTGAATAAATATGAAATAAATATGTGATTAATCGCAGTTAATTACAGAAATCATGGATTAATTAAGATTCAAAATTTTAATCGTTGGCCAGCACTAATAATATATATATTAATGGTTAATACCAAGTTTGGTAAAAACCAAAAGCTATAGATGCTTCATCATCTCGTCAAAGGATTGGACCAGAACAAACAGTGTGAAAAGGCATCTAGTGGTGTCTCACTTTAAAAATAAACTTTCTTCAAAATAACTGCAATCCCTTGTAAAAGCCGAGCAACATTCACACCACAGTTACGCAGTAACCTGACTGCATTGCTCTCCATTTCGCTGCTTCCCCTCTGCTACGCCTTTGCCTAAACATTGCATACTTTTCTACTTTTGACAGAAAAAGTACAGAGACTTCCGTCTTCAAGGGGTTCTGGATTCCACGTTGAACAGCAAGATGTATGAGACCGTAAGAAACCGCCTGACGTTGGAAGAGGCCACGGCATCCGTGAGGGAAGGAGGGATGCAAGGCATTTCCATGAGGGACAGCGATGAAGAGGATGATCACTAGATAAAAGGGTCTGACGACCGCAGGAATGTCAAAGCTTGTCGTAGGGTACACTGCCCGAGAACCCACAAAGCCTTCTCATGAGGTCAGAACAGATTGTTCTAACATCAAACTTATTTCTTCCATTATTTAATATCACATTTTTATTCTGTAACAGTTTCTGTTAGAAAGAATAGACAAGATAAATGCATAGTGTTTACACACATTATTGTAGCCGATTCCCTAATGAAAATGAAGCTTTAACCCCAAAAAGAAAAAAAAAAAAGATGTCCGATTTCACTTGAACAATAAGCAAGTTTCCAGAATATGAAGGAGAAGAAATGAAGAAATGCATGTGCTGTGAATTCTCACTTTGACGAGCATCTTTCTAAATGAGAAAATTAAAGCATTTGAAAGGATATGGAGAGTTTGGACCAGAGAGTTGCTTGTTACTAAACACTGGGCAACAAACACACCAACATCTGCATTTTGTCTTCAGTGCGAAAGGAAATAATTGGTTGTCGTGCCAGAGTCAGAAACCTCTGTGGTCGTCATGGTACCTCTGGTTCCAGCTCTGAGCAGCAGAGATGCAAACAGCCGGCTAAACAAGCTGATCTAGACTCAGCGAGGGCTTGTCGCTTGTTACTTACGATGGTGACTTGTGCAGCTCGTTGTCATCTCGCTACAACATTCTTGTTGTCTTGTGCCACCTCTCTGGAAGATGTCATGTCTGCAATGCATGTCTTGACTGCCCTCCATACGGCGTCCTAGTCTGCCCTGACTCAGACGCTCGTGTGCTGTGAAACAGTCAAACGGATCCAGATGTGTGCTGTTTAAGCCCACATCCAAATCATGATGCAATATATTCAGCTGTCTCTGGAAAAGATGGTTACCTGCTAGTTTAAGATCAGTTAGCAAAGTCCACCACAACAGGCGTAAACCTGAAACTCCAAGATAATGATGACTATGTCTTTCCCACAAAACTAGTCGTATTAGTCGTATTACTTGTAAACATATTTATAATTGGTTTTGCAACATTTGTGAATTCAGGATATTTTGGTTGTCCATCCATTATCTATACCTGTTCATTCTTATTCAGGGTCTTTGGGACATCCGGGAGTTTATCTTTGGGCAAAGGGAAACCTGACATACTGTACATGGTTTTGCACTGTGAACTCCACATAGAAAGACTGCTGGGATTTGAACCAGAACTCCTTGCTATGACGCAATTAGTGCCCCCCAACAAGTCACCGTGCTGTGTATATTTGTCACAGCTGGGGTTGTTTAGGACCCAGATGCAGGAGAGCGAGAGGCAGGAGTTCCAAAAAACAGGGTTTATTTCACAAAAACCAAAAACCAAAGCGCTGCTTAGCAGGATCAAAAAACTCAGAACTAGGATCAATAACTAAACACATGGAAACACGGAGGGAGCAAACAGTACGGACCGACAAGGAGCATGCGAAAGACAAGACCAGATATACACAAGGGGGTAACGAGACACAGGTGTGAACAATCAGGGCAGATGGAAGACAGGCGGGGCAGAACAGAAACACAAACTGGGGGAAATGTCACACACTGACAATATTCAGGGTCCATAAAAGACCACTGACAAGTAGATGTTCTTGGCGGGCTCGGTGGTGCCTGAGGTTTGCCTGAGGTGGGGCTTTAATATGAACATTTATGTGTTTCCTTAATATTCAGAGAAACATAAAGGTTTAAGAGAAGAAAACAAATCCTTAACAAGATCTCAATCAAACCCATTCCTCAAAAAACTTGGAATTTAAAGTTAAAAAAAAGTAAATGATGCCCTTCAACCACCTTGTGGGTGTCTCTGACTCCTGTCAGTCAGAGCAGCGGGCAGAGAGCTCAACTTCATGGTCAGAAACAATGATGATAAGTGTTTCCTCCATTGTCCACCCATGTGTGTTCAGAACAAGCCGCTTTTTGCTTTTCACAAGTTTCCATCTCGGCTAAGATCTTTCTCTGCAGCTGCAACTTGATTAGCTGACGGATTCGCTGAAGCAGGGAACGTTGAAATCACCCACTTAGGCTTGAGGCAACGGAATCAATGTGATGCACGGAACCGAATATTCATTCAGGGCACAGATGAGGTCAACCCTTTCAAAGTCTGAGCAGACGAATGCAGATGACACGCGCAGCGCTGCTGTGTGAATCCAGCCCCACATGTTTAGCTCCTTATGCAGTTTCCATAAGGAACCACATGCTGGTGCTGGTGCTGTGTCACCAGTGCTGGTCAGTGCTGCTTGTGTGGGTTTTTTACCCTCCTGCAGTCCAATAACATGTATGTCAGGTAAACTGGCGAGTATAACTAGCCGGTGAGTGTGTGTGGATGTTTGTCTCTATTGGCGCTTTTATACTAGTACCTACTCAGCACGACTCGTCTCACCTCCACTCACCTTGCCCTCGTTTGTTTTTAAACACCCAGATGAGAAGTGGGAGGTTGGAGTGAAGCTGCTGTGACATACAGTATTTGATGTGTGATCTAAACGGAGAAGACAACAACACTAAAGCTGTAGAACCTGGAGGAGATGATAGATGTGCTGCTGGGTCTGTGGCTTGTGTTCGATATCAAGTTAAAAAATGAGAGTGAGAGAAGATTCTTTTTTTTGTTTGTTTGTCCCGGTGCTGCTGAAAAGTCAGCTGGAGGCGTGAGCAGCTATGAAGTGACAGAGCTCCTGGTAGATCTGGTCGTTCCTTATCGCCTTCTAGATCCCTTTTTAATTCTCTCCTCAGCACCAGGTTTATGAACATCTGCACCTCACAGTTGGATCATGAGACAGACTGCACTGCCATTGCTGTCCGAATAAAATGAAGAAGCTGTGAGCCGCTCTTGCGCAGATTCCTGCTTCCTGACTCAGACGTCTGACTCCAACCCCTCGACCAATCGGTGGCCTGTAGTGTGATGATGTCAGATACAGCTGACTCAGCCGCTTAGAACATCGGCAGAATAGTTACAGAAAAAGTATCTACTCTGCTACATGCCTGCTCGACCCGTAGTGTAAAAGTGCAAAACCGGGGCGAGGCGAGTCGAGTCGGGCTGAGTAGGTACTAGTTTAAAAGCGCCATATGTGGCTATGCGATGGGCTAACAACCTGTCCGGGGGGGGGGGGGTACCCTGTGTCTGGGATAGGCTAAGCAGATCCCCGTGACACTAACCAGGAATAAGCAGTTATAGTTAACGGATTGGTGACTTCATCTATATGTATCAGGTTTGGTGTTAGTATGATACATAGTTTTACATAGTTACACAAAAAAAAAACCCTTAGCGAAGGCTTCGCTGCTTGGACCCCTGATTACGCACATGTTCAGACAGATGTGCACCAAACTGCTAACGA
Source organism: Cololabis saira (assembly GCF_033807715.1). Lineage (NCBI taxonomy): Eukaryota > Metazoa > Chordata > Actinopteri > Beloniformes > Belonidae > Cololabis > Cololabis saira. The sequence goes on from NC_084594.1 coordinate 39,857,580, forward strand.
AAACACCCAGTTTGAACAGTTCATACCAGAAGACTGATCCGTAGTATTCCCTCACACGGAGGTCTTCTTCTCGCATCCATTGCACCCTGAAATCTTCCAGAGATGCTCCAAAAGGGCTGCATTTGCTCCGAATCTCAAACAATGATCACCAAGACAGGTGTCTGGTGGGAAGTCCTGAAGATCAGAGCACATGCCGGGCGAACGCACGGCAGCAGATCCTCCGGAGAATTCACGAGAGGAAACGTGTTTGGCTGTGAAACACTGCTGATTCGTTTCCTTCTCTCCTGACCGGTAGGTGGCTTTCCACCTGCCGGTCAGGAGAGACCCGTAGGTGGAAAAAGACACTGAAGAAAAGAGAAGAAAATAATTAAGAAACAAAAAGCTGTAATGTCTTGAAGTAAACACTAACTGCCTCTGGTCACACGTTTTCACGTACTGGTACTTTGATTTCCACAGTGATCTGTATACTCCTGATTTCTTCTTTTATTTAAATTGTATTAAAAGGTTAACAAGGCAATAGCTATACAGTTTGGTTTTTAGCAGAATGTTGTATCTTTTTAGATATTTTCAACTTGAAAGCAAATATTTTATTTCCGTCAAATATCTTTGAAATAACCGGATTTGTTTGCCTTCTATATCGTACCTGTGCCTCTCTCCTGGATGTATAATGTGGATCGTCCACATTTTTATTGGATTATTGGAAGTGAAGTGTGCTAGTAGTTTCTGTTGTTAACTGTTTTCTATATTGTACTCCTGAACTCTCTGTTATCCCGTGTGCAAGGACTGCATGTACCTGGTATTTGCTACCCAAAGTGTTTTTCCTCCATGTTCCTCCACGGTTCTGCCCGCCAGCTGAACCCACAGTTTCCAAGAATATTTCAATTAAAAGTGAATGGCAAATGTGACAGAAAGCTTGTCGACTCATTAATGGCTGTTGTGTCCTTAAGTGGAACAAAAAGATCACCAAAGTGCTGTGACGACTGGGTGAAAGTTTGACATAACAGAAGAATGTACTGTAGCAAGCAGTTCACTCGGCCCCAGTTTGTGGTATTGTGTACAAAGAGTCGACCTTTTGGTGGACCGGGATGTTTGTCAGCAGACTGATACATATTTGTTAATCTGTGACCTCGACCTCCTGCACAACAGCATTTCTTTAAGACTGTCAGTCTGAGATTAATGTGGGGGATTAAGGCATCAGTCATCTTAAGAGTTGATATTAGTGTCCAGAAGGAGATCAAATCTGCAGCTAAATATGGAGGCTCAGACCAAAGTCCGGAGGATTAGATATTATATCGTCTCAAATTAAAAAGAAGGCAGTATATGTTTTAATTATTTGATCGAGAGGGAAAAACAAATCCTTCTTAAAAGAAGACAAAAACAAGGTCCTGGAAAAGAAGGAAGGAAATGAGGCAAAACAGACTGCATAAATGTATTTTTCCTTAAACCGGAAAAAACAAAGCTCCCATCGACTGGAGTTTCCACTCCTGACATAAACGTTGGCCGTTTTCACAACACTCCAGTTATTTTAGATGATTTTGAAGGTAAACATCAATAGATGTAATTTCTGAAGCCCCTAAAATCTGAGTTGATCCTGAGAAAAAGGTTGACGTTGGCTGACTCATCCTGAGGTCGGACCCAACAGAACATTGGTGGCAGTTCGGTGGCACGGCCTGCAGCCACGTATATGTGTTCATATCTCCAGTAAAGTAGTTTATTTAGCACAATTCAACATTAGGAAAATATAAAGCTCTTCATATAAAACATGAAAATCTATCAACAACACAATTACCTAAAAATAAAAGATAAATAAAAGAGGTCAGTGGCCACAACCTGAGGCTCCAACGCTCTAAATGTACCGAAACGTCCGTCAGTCGCCTCAGAAGCTTCATTATTAGTATTTTATGTATTTATCTTTATTCAACCATGAAGTGCTCTGGAGATGAGGTGCAATAGAAATGTATATTCTGCATTTCAGAAGGAGAAATACACAAATGTCTTCCATTCTCTCTTTAAAGAACATCCTCTTAGCATTAACTTGATTTTACACTAAATTGTTATGACAATCAACTACTAACATTACCTGTTTGAAATGACATCTTTATCTTTCACTTTTATCTCCTTACAATCTCAGTATCCAACAACTGCAGCATCTTGTGTCCAAGTCTGCTTTTCATTCATTTATTTTTGTCAGTTTCTTTTCAAATACTGCAACAGCAGTGGTTGTAATTGACCAGTTTAAATGTCATTTCTTACGGTAATTCATCAGTAGAAATGTAGGCTGTCAACATTATTGGAGGATGTGAGGGAGAAAAGAAATGAAGAGGAAGAATCTTCACCCACTCCTGAGCTTAATTGTCTCTCCAGACGGCAAATATTCCCTCATATCCAATACATGGAAAAATAATCAAGCCCGAGCACACAAAGCAGCCTACCTATTTTAACTTCCAATCTGTGCTGTGGGTGAGCTTCCTCTGAATATCATTCATTTAATTTCTCCATGAATATCCAGACGCTATCGGGCAGCTCTGTGCGAGACACGACACAGGGGCGGATTAATGGGCCCGGAGATTTATGTTGGCACGATCTGGTCTGCTTCTGCTTTTAAGCTCCAATCAAGCAGAGAAATGGGAAGTGATAAATGTGTCAAAATAAAAAGGATCTCCAACTGACCATCACAGTGAGGACTGGCCTGCAGTTGTCGTGGTGACAGGCTGCCGCTGTGCCTGTGGAGTCCTGCAGTAGATCCCGCTCCATGCGTGGATAATGGCAACGGGAAAATGAAATGAGGAGAGAAATCAGCCGGCGTGCAGACTCCCAAGTCGCCAAATAAATTGCTCTGTGATTTGTTGTGAACAAGAATTTCATTTACAATGCTTTCCCCAGGTCCTTTTATATAAACCACATGAAAACAGAGTAGCCCTAAGTCCGGCGAGGTGGTTGTTTTTGTTGGGCCTGTTTGCGTGCCGGCGTAAGAATCACCTGCCATGTGAGAAGGCAGGTAGATGTCGGATCTCTGTGATAAAAGCAGGCTGCAAAGCCTCTTACGCATCCTCCTCCACACATCCAAACCTTCGTATTGTGGCTTACAGAAAGACAGCAAGCCCACTGATTAATTTGATATATATGTATATACTTTTGTTTCCTGTGAAAATAGAAGCTTACAGTTTAAAGCAATCTCTCTCACAAGGTTCAGACATGACACAAGGACAGACAGTATTATACCTCTGAGGAAAATTACACCGGGCTGCTTCTCCCGTTCCACCACAGAGTACAGTTAAGACCCTTACGGGGATCAGCAGTATCACAGTCTTAAAGTGTGGCTGCGAAGGTCATTGTACTTATCGTGTAGATGTAAAGGGATCATCCTCAACACTATAGTCATATTATATTGTATATTATATTGTGTGTAAGTGTTCTTTTTCCTCAGCTTCAGTTTTACTTTGGTCAATTTTTTGAAATCACTCTTTTCTTTAAAGAATTCAAACATGGCTGAAAAGAGCATGATTTAGATTTGCCCTTCTTTTACAAAGCTCAACACAGTTTTTTAGCAACTTAATTGTAAGTGTATTAGATTGTAGTATATCATGTAGTACACAATTTCAACTTTAAAATGTATAATAGGCACCGGTGGAAAATATGTTTAGCAACATTTCACATGGAAAAATTGTCATTATTAAGTGGTTTCAATTATGAGTATGTTCTACAACCAAAAAAATTCAAACTTCAGCCTGCAGCAAAATGACTTGCTGCAGGCTGCAAGTCTCAGCAGGCTGACAGTAGGGGTCACGGTGCTGGGATGCTCCGGGCCATGAATAGCCACTATCTCAATAGAAAGAAGCCTGTGGATGAATAAAGGGCCTGTTTTTTTGTCCCCTGTGTGTTACATTTCAATAAAAATGAGGGGGAAAGGTTGTTTTTTTTGTTTGTTTGTTTTAATAAGACTTCTTCAGTGGTTCTGCAGGAGGAAGAATCCTGACATGGCCTCCATCAATGGCACCAGCAGCACAACAGAAAGCCTCTTGGCTACCAAGGCGTGCTACCACAACCCCCACTTCTTCCAGCTCTACAGCCTTGGGGAGATGGCTGTGAAGAATGATCATGATTTCCTCCACAACTCCTGCCAACTGTACAGATTGACCAAACAATAGGCTACATGCAGCTTGCCAAACTAACAGGATCCAAAAAATGTTTTAAAAAAAACATTGTAATCCTCAAATGACCACCAGAGATGAATCCAGAGGCATCTCCCATGACAAAAATACCTGCAGTATGAGGTCCAGCGTCCTGGCCTAAGGAAGAGTATTAGGGCCAGCCAGGAGAAAAATAAAAATAATATTTTAGAGGAGGAAGATTTTTTTTTCATTATGCACTTCAAGAAAAAAGTCGAAATGTCGAGAAAAAAGTCGAAATGTTGAGAAAAAAGTCGAAATGTTTAGAAAAAAGTCGAAATTTTAAGAAAAAAGTTGAAATGTCGAGAAAAAGGTCGAAATGTCGAGAATATTGTTGAAGCACAATTTCGAGAAAGAAGTCGAAATGTTGAGAAAAAAGTCGAAATGTCGAAAAAAAAAGTCGAAATGTTGAGAAAAAAATTTGACTTTATTCACGATATTTCGACTTTTTTCTCAAAATTGTATTTCAACAATCTCGACATTTCGACTTTTTTCTCAACATTTCGTCTTTTTTCTCGAAGTGCACAATAAAAAAAAATCTTCCACTCTCAATTTTTTTTTCTCTTGCCTGGCCCTAATACTCTTCCGTACCTGGCCAGGTGCAGTACTGTACCCATCCACTTTTGGGGTAAGGGACCACCTATACTCTACTCACTGAGGCACAGTATAAAAAGAGATAAACACAAGCCAATCATCTTCAGCCATAGAAAAACCCAAATAGGTTGACCATGAGATAACAAAATAAAAGCCCATAATGTTCAGAACCAAATGACTCTCACAGTAACGGTAAGTAATTATTCCTTTGTAAATAGATTTTCCCGTGCAGATGTTTGCACTGATGTTGATTTGGATTCTATTAGAGAGACCGGATCCTGCATCTTTGATTTGTTTCTTAAGGGGACTGGAAAAACCAATGAAACCCTAACCATACTTCTGCACAGCATCGTTTACAGATTTTAAATTATCTTTGTTTTATCATAAAAATATGAGGACAACAAGAATATTGAGTAGCAAGTTGTCGTAGCCTTGACATCATCCGGTACCCAGTGGCAGAACATCTCAGATGCTCCGTACATTCTCATGAGTCAGCTTTGTCAAGTATGAACTACCCAGCAACAAGTCCAAACTGGGCCACCTTGGCATTAGGAAATCAGAACTGTCTCCCATTGAAGCTCAAGGGGGGCCAATGAGCGGCAAAAACCCCAAATCTGGGCTCCAACCCATTAAGGAATGCTGAAGGTTTTGTTCATCTGAAGAAACTAACTGCAGCACATACTGTACATTACATAAAAAGAGCAAGAGCTTTTACAAAACCACTTGCAATTAAATGTAGTAATATGTTTATTACACATCTGGTCATTACATTTGACTGAATGATGATAGATGAAGAGAAAAAGGTTGGAATGCAGATTTGAGTGATGTAGATGTATTGGTTTGCATCAGATAATTGATTAATTGACCATCTTTTATAATTTGACTAATAGGTAATTCCACCTAAATCCAAAATCATGTTGATGGCAAGTTAAACACAATCTCAAAGACTTAAAGAAAAAAATAACCTGGTACCCTACCGTGGCAGTCATTTCACTATCAAGGGGCAGAAACACCCCGGGCTGGTCCTGTCAATGGACCTTTGAGTTCTAGGGTTTGGATGAACTTGGACAGGCATGAATTGTCTGCTTATTCTCTGCCAAATTCAATAAAGCCCTGATCCCTACACCAGTGACTTCTTTGCAGCCAGAGACTTTGGACTGAAATTCCTCATAAATGTATAACCTCTGCTGGCCTTTATTCACGGAGGATTTCCTCTTTGCCTCACGATGACCCAAAACCTCATGAATGAGATTCATCCTGACTTATAGACCCAGAAGCTACACGTACATACGCCACGGAGATCCATCAGAACTGTATAATAAGGTGCAAACCCATCCACATAAACGCGTCTTTAACTCTCCACTGATGCAGAAAGCAAATATTCGCACACAGTTTCAAAATTCATCAACGTGCCTCGTGGCACTGAATCTTCAAACAGCGGTTTGACTGAAGGGAGTGTGGTGTTGCATCAGCATTCAGAGTCCACGGTAAAGTCAAAGGTTCTTAAGTTCAAGTTTCAGGATGTATTGTCATTTACAGGGAACAAAAAACATCTTTATCAGTAGTGAATTGCTGGGAATGCTGGAAAAAACAATACATTACATAAAATGTAATGCAAGACATAGATTAAAAATGAAAATTAAATATGGAAGTAAATGTAAATGTTTAGGGGTAGGTATAACATAACATGAAAATAAGGCTTGAGGATTGGTTTAGAAAATTCTTGCTGAAGACGAACTGATTTAAGAAGTAGGAACACAAGGTTTTAACTTATCAGTTCCATCATTGATACTGATGGGTGGTGGTAACGTACTTAGCAAATAAGCAATGAGACATGAAACATAAGATAAGATTTATGTTGGTTTGCAAATATGTTCATTGACTCACAGTTGTGTACAGCTGCATGGTGGTTGACGTTGGGATGCCATAACCTGTGACGGTTGTGTCTTTTTTTTTTTATTTGGGGTTGAACAGAAGTTGTGTTGAGGTTAAAAACGTGTGCATGCACATTTCTTTCCTCACTTTAGTTTTGTTTTTCTTTTTATAAGGGCATCAATAAAGACTGGCATCAAAAAACAGGACGGACGTTGGTATTGGTATTGACTATGAGGCAAGTTTCCAAGTGGTGGCTTCGTTAAATTGTTTGTTAAAAAGAGGGACGCTTCTGTTGTCTCGAGGTGAGCTGGCTGTTGGAGGGATTTCTGGGAGGTCATTGTCCACAATCTCACAGAGAAGCAAAGGATTCAATATTTTACACTGATTAAAACAACCTTTTCACATGCAATGTTACCTGTAGATGTGAAAAAAAAATCCATTGCAATTTTCCAAATAATTACATTCTCAAATCACCAGAAAAACCACCTCATGTCAGGGTAAAAACCTTTTTTTTCCAATATAAATGCTATTTGTGTAATTTCCAAAGGTGATGGAATCTCAGATGTTGCTTATATGGAGGTAAATAGTGCGAGGATACAGATGAGGAAAGAACCTGGCAAAGAACATTCCTTGCAAAAAAGAAAAAAAAAGTAAAGCAAACATAGGAAGGCCTTTGCGTGGGGACAGAGGTGAGGCAATGTGACAGGCCACAGGGAGCTGGAGGGTGAGGGCCGAGTGTGGGGGACAGGTGAGGACGTGACAGGCTGAAAAAATCCCTGCTGCAGTGCGTCAGGACGGAAACTCATGCTGACAAAAAGACTCACGCTGGAACCCAGTCAGTCACTTCTGCTGTTTCCAGCACAAACACACCACGGTGAGATGACACGCCAGCCCTTCCTCACCACAACTCTTCTTTAAGGGCACTGCGGGGAAGTAAGAAAGCAGGGACATGAAGTCAGCACAAAGCTGACACTTTGATTTTGACCTAAAAGTCCGAGTTGTTGCCAGCTTTGTTTAGAAAGAAAGACAAGTACCAACATTGCTTATTAAAAAAACACAAATGAGAACTTTCTGCATTCTCTGCAGAGAATATCATCAAGATATTTCATGATTCATCTGTTAAAATACATATATTTTGGCATTTTAATCCTGCAACACATATTCTGTCACTTACAATCCAAGGTCACACAGCTGGATGTGCAGCGGCTGTGTTCCCCTCTCAAAGGTTTATTTGAATATTATAATCTTCTCCAACTGAGAACATGTGTTACCTAACCCCAAGATGATGCTAAAGCAACACAAAGGAACGTGTCTCTTGTTTGGTCTCTCTCCAGGTCAATCTCCCATTTTCTGTTCATCATTTCTTTCTGAAGCATCTGAAGGGCCTCTGCCGCGAAGTCCATGGTAGCTCTGTGATTTATTGTCATAGCATCTGATGTTTGACATAGCGCCGGGCTTAGTTATCACAAGAAACAACCACAATGGGAATCCGTTGATTCCGATTGTTTCTTTGTACAATGTGGTAAGGGACAAGCTAACATCTGAGAGAACAACACAAGCACAAAATCACATAGGAGGGTCCAGCTGGTTACTAGATGCTGAAGTGCTCCTTAAAGAGCTTTAGCTTGCTCTTAAAAGTAGGTACAGACGCTGCACATCTGACAGTTTGGTAGGTCGTTCCACCATTGGGGAACAATGGAAGAGAAGAGTCTGGCTACTGATTTCACACCACATTGAGGTGGAAGCACCACGCGTCTTTCACTGCCTGAGCAGAGCTGTGGAGAGGGAGTGGAGCTCTGGATGAAGGAGTGAAGGTAGAGGGAGTGTAGCTCTGGATGAAGGAGTGAAGGTAGAGGGAGTGTAGCTCTGGATGAAGGAGTGAAGGTATTGAGGAGCTGTTTGGGTAATTGTTTGGTAGCCAAAAGCAGAGCTTTGAACTTGATGCTGCAACTGGAAGCCAGTGCAGGGATTAGCAGTGGAGTGACATGAGCTCTCTTGGGTTGGTTGAAGACCAGACGTGCTGCTGCATTCTGGATCATCTGCAGAGGTTTAACTGAGCAGCAGGAAGGCCGCCCAACAAGGAATTACCGGAGTCAATGCGTGACATGACCAGAGCCGGAACCAAGAGCTGTGTCGTATGTTCTGTCAGGTAGGGTCTGATTTTTCTGATGTTGTAGAGAGCGAAACGGCAAGACCGGGAAACCGAGACAACATGGTCCTTAAAGGTCAGCTGGTTTTCTAACATGACACGAAGATTCTTGGCAGAAAATTTGGGCACAAGTGTGATGGAATCCAGCTGCACGCTTATCTGAGGAGGTATGGAGTGACTGTGAAAAGAGAAGAGGGCCAAGCACTGATCCCTGTGGCACCCTTGTTGCCAGCCCATGCGATCTGGACACTCATCCTTGCCACGACACTCTAAAGGATCTTCCTGCGGGGTAAGACATGAACCACAGGAGGACAGATCCTGAAATGCCAAGTGTTGACAGTGAGGAGAGGAGGGTGTGGTGGTTGACCGTGTCAAAGGCAGCAGACAGGTGAAGCAGTATGAGGACTGAGGATAGACCAGCAGATCTGGCAGCCCGTAGGGACTCAATAACTGACAGAAGAGCAGTTTCAGTTGAGGGGCCTAAAGCCAGAATGATGTGGATCATACAGGCAGTTGTCGTGAAGGAAATGTGAAATCTGACTGAATACGGCTCGTTCTAGAATTTTAGACATGAACGGGAGCAGTGAGGCCGGCCGGTAGTTTTCGACGTGGGCACGGTTGAGTGTGGGTTTTTTTCAGCAGGCTCAGAGAATTGGTTACTGATATTAGCAACCTTTTCAGTAAAGAAGGAAGCAAACTTTTCTGCAGACAACTCAGTTGTTAACTCCAGAGGACAACTGTGAGATTACTCCAATGTGACTGTGCCATAACTTATAACATAACTTAATGTGAGAAGTAAAAATCCCACAGCAAATCAAATCAAAACAATACTATTAATCCAGCGTGAATGCACATTAGCAAAAGATATATGCACATCATTATGTTTAACATCAGTGGAAATTGCCACCAAGGGCAGAAAGTGGGAGAGAATATGTCTGCCACTGTGAGTGGATTTTCAAAATGAGTCAACAATAATTGTATTTGGATGGAATGAATGAGTATAATGATATATCAGTAAAATAACATCAGTTTTCCATTCTGGTTACTGAGAAAGGTCAAATATGTGCCAAGTGTGTACAGATGGCAGATTTAGTGGTTCCACCCGGACACGTGTTAAAACTCCTAAGAAAAACACTTTGTTTAGCATCTACTTTTGCACATTTATTAATCAGATTACTTTACATTTTTTTCTAAATTTGCAACTATCATAAGATTCAAAGGTGGTTTTTGCTTTTTTTTTAGGTAGAGATATAAAATGTAAGCTTCCAATGAATTTACCCTGACACAGTCACACACGTCTTTATTAGGTACACCAGTCGTTAACGCAAATTTCTAATCAGCCAATCACATAGCAGCAGCTCAATGTATTTAGGCATGTAGATATGGTCAAGGCGATCTGCTGCAGTTCAAACCAGCATCAGAATGGAGAAGAAAGGTGATTTAAGTAACTTGGAACGTGGCATGGTTGTTGGTTGTTAGGGTTTACAGAGAATAGTCCGGACGAGAGGAAATATCAAGTGAGCGGCCGCTCTGTGGGCGCAAATACCTTGTGGATGCCAGAGGTCAGAAGAGAATGGCTAGACTGGTTCGAGCTGATAGAATGGGCAACAGTAACTCAAATAACCACTTGTTATAACCGAGGTGTGCAGAAGAGCATCTCTGAATGCACAACACGTGGAACCTTGATGGGGATGGGCTACAGCAGCAGAAGACCACATCATCCTGTCAGCTAAAAACAGGAAACTGAGGCTACAATTCACAGAGGCTAAACAAAATTGGAAAACAGAAGATTGGAAAAATGTTGCCTGGTCTGATTTCCAATTCAAAATAGCCAGTGTGTAAGAAATGGGTTATAAAATGAATGTACCATGTTTTACATCAAAATTTCAGTTGATACGGTGTCCTTTAGTCATGTCACCCAGGCAACCAAGGGATTGTTATGACATGAAGTGAATGTGGTGAAAGAATGTATTTTTATCTAAAATCATGATCTCTTGCTAAACCTATCCAAGTACCATTTATCCCTGATTCAAAAACTTAACAAAATCTGAAAAAAGATTGACCATGAAATTTTACTAAAGAGCAAGCCAGAAGGATATTTAGCGCCTAAATATGAAAATATGGACAGAATCAAAGTCATTGACAGTGATGGAAATTTAGTTTTTTGCAAACTTTTCTCCTTCACTCTACTTAGATTGTGTTTTTCAAAATGATCCATGCTGTCTATGGAACATTATGGAACAATATAAATATAATAGGTTTATGTTGTTTGTATTGGTAAGTACATAAAAATTACATGAACGTTTGTAATCAATCGCAGTGGGTACTTCTTGCCCAAATTTTGACTGATTGAGATCAATGTTTTATGGTTGCCCCCATTTGATCACCATTTGCAATTTTCTGTTTGTCCAAATTCTTTTCGAGGCGGGATCACATATTCAAAATTGGATTAAGATCTGGGGATTTTCCTGATCGCAGATCCAAAATTCCAGTGATCCATGAGCTCTGAACCACTTTATCACTTTTGCCTTGTGATGTGCTGCTTCATCACGAAGGAAAGTGCACAGTTCATCCCGAAGCTGCTCTTGGAGGACATGTTGATGCCATTCTTTATTCATGGCAGTGTTTGGGGGTGCATTTGAAATTATCAGATATTCCTTAGCTTAGACAACAGGCAACCTCAAACATGCATAGTCTCGTCTGGTTTCACTCCTGGCAAGATACAGGACTCACAGCCGTGTTCACCACTTCTGCAGAAAATTGATTTTCCAGATGCATTTTTTTTTCTTCTAACTCCAAGTGATGTGATGATTCATCAGGAAAGAGGGTAAAAGCTGATTTAGGTAGGCGCTACCTGAACAGATTACACCTATCAGTAAATATTTCAATTCAGTTCAGTTTTTAGAACCTAATAAATTATAAATACTTTTGCTGATGGAAATTTCGATGGAAAGGTTGATTATTTTGTTTGGTTTGATAAAGGGGTGTAATCATTTTGACCTTAAGTCTACTTTAACTTCCAGTCTTTGTGAAATTATACAAAAGTGTGTGATCTTGATTCCCCCTCTCAAGCTAATCCATGAATGGACATAGACTCCTTCTTAATGAATCATTTACATATGAAAATGCTGTTTGCCCCCCCGTTATTAGATATGGCAACGAAACAATGGCTCAATGGGATGCTCATTTAGAAATTAGTAAGACTACATGTGTTTTAGTCCATATATTCAATTATGGAATCAGAAGCAGCAAAACAAAACAAAAAAACAACAGTAAAAGAGAAAACGTGATGAAAGGTTTGTAGGTTAAGAGAAAACAGACCTTAAAATGGTTCAAAATAACACGTAAACATTTTTTAAAGCTGGACAAAAAACCAAAACATAATCAAAATTGCAAATTCTTATTTGTCTGATATTTTATGTTAAATTTTTGTTGGGGGGGTTCAATTGACTTTCTTTAAAGAATTTCAAATATACATTGTTGATCAATTTATTATGAATATTCTAAATTAAATCAGTGTAATTTTTCCCTCCTGTGTCATTTAAGACAGCATTTTATCCACTGATCCATCATAAATATAATTCCTTCAACAGAGTTGTTTGAAAAGAAGAATATGAGAAAAAGGAAAATCTTGTGACTGCGGGGGAAAGGTTTGGAAAGGTTTGCCACATGCAGCCAGCGTTTGTGAGCCGCGCATGCCTGCAGGCAACGAGCTCAAACCCCTTAAATCAATGCCCCAGCTAATTGCTGTTAGAAGTGAATAGAGGGACCTGAGTTAGAGCAATGGGATCAATGTTTATTGTCTGGATGAGCTGACAATTGTGGCTGAATAAACTCCAATTAGAATATTTTTACCTAATTTGCATATGAGTGGCGGAGAGACAACAGGTCTTAATCCCTGCATGCTGGGCTGCAGGTGTAAGACTGATAAAGGATGTTGTTTTAAGGAGCACTAGTCTTGTAGGATGCCACCATGCTGGGCTAAGAACGGCATTCAGTTTGTAGGGGCTGTGGTCAATTATCTACAAAAAAACACTGCTCATATGTAAATAAATAATAACAACACTTTAAGTGGCAAAAGTGGCACATTTTTCATGTTCCTTATATATGTGTATGACGTGTTCTAAGAAAACTAAATAGAAAAGCGCTCCAAGTGGCCTGAGAACGCCCGTGCAAAAACAAAACCAATCCAACTCTCGGCCTTCCAGCAGCCTCCAGAAGCTTTGGCTGTCCCTCTCTTTGTTGGAGGCCTCTTTGGCTGAAGAACATGGTTTGTCTGGATGGTTAGCTCCAGCTGAACACTGCCAACCCCAAATGTCCGACCCAACAACTAAAAGTGTGAAACCATTACATAAACTGTGCTCATGTGAAAAACAAGACGTAACAAACAGATGTTTGCTGCTCTTTAAATGCTGCACGTCTAATCTGAATCCCAGTTCAAGTTCATACCGTGGTTTTGCTTTACCTTTCACACAATAGTATGAAGGCAAGTGAACAATGGTGCGATTTCACTTTCAATGTGTTTAAGAAGACTCGTCTGTAGAAAGTTTGTTCAGTCACACTTGTTAGTGGTGGCATTGTGTCGGTGGTAAATAAAGCAGTCCCTGCCATCAGCTGTTGGCTCTAGTGAGCCGACTCTTATTCTCAGGTTGTAAGTGACAGTGACAAGTGCAGGCCCATCTCACTGCTTTGTAGCTTTTGCTAGAAAAATTCTGTGAGGTGACTGTAAAAAGAGCAAAACAGAAGAGACAAAGATCACTGATCACAGACAAAACAGACACATGCTCAGGAACGCTTCCAGAGTAATTACATTAATTAGCACTTGTGGTTTTTGACCAAATATTAAAGACCATATTTGGGAGTCTGCTGAAAGGCTTTTCACATGAAATACAGAAACTGTGTTTAAAAACTGTACACTGGTACATACATATATATATATATATATATATATATATATATATATATATATATATATATATATATATATATATATATATATATATATAAATAAAAAAATATATATATGTATGTATAATATATATATATATAAATAAAAATATATATATATGTATGTATAATATATATATATATATATATATATATATATATATATATATATATATATATATATATATATATATATATATATATATATATATATATATATATATATATATATATATATATATATACACATACATATATTCTGTGTTATGTCAATTTTTACAAATTCGGATGGTTGATTTATGATGCTGACGTTTTTGTTTTCTATTCGTTGTTTGCAGGTGCATTGAATACATATAAATTAAAAGATGTATTAAATAACATTTTAAACCACATTCATCACATAACAGCGTCACCTGTTGAGCAGCAGCGGTGCCGGCAGGTGCGCCTGCCTGTCAATTGGCTGGATATTCTCAGATTTGGAGCAATGTTTTTATTTATTTATTTGTTCTTTGTTTTTATTTTATTTATTTTTTATCCGCGAGTTCATTGGCGGACCCCAGGTCATTTTCACCTTTACTCTGCAACCTTCTCTTCATCCAAGTGTGTCATGTGACCATGGCTTGTTTGGCCTCTCAGGTAAAACGTTTTCAAACAGAGAAGTGTTGTTCACTGCAGGAAGCTGCAGATTCCTGTACACTCTTCCCTGCCTCGTTGGAGCTAAAAAAAAAAAAACCCAACAACACAAAACTCTCTTCCCATTTGTCCTTGTATACCTCAGCCCGAGTTGAGTCCTTTCTTTTTCCTCTCCTCTCGTTTAATCCGTCCTCAATATGAGACAAGAAAAGAAAATACTATAAACCAGGTTCACGCAGGGCTTTAGTGGGCAGAAGTGAAAGAGCTTGTGTGTTTTTTTTCTTCCTCCTTTTCTTTCTTTCTCCCCGCATGCTCAACAGAGCTTTTAATCGCGCTGGAAAATTGCTTCTTTGGAATAAAGAAGAGGAGAAAATGCCGCTCAGGAGCCAAAAGGGGGGATTGTGCTCTTAAACAGGTGGAAATCTGACATCCTCCAATTTTGACAAATAGTAGCTGTGAGGTTTTAAAAGGAGGCTCCATCTCCGAGGATTAACACTTTCTCCTGAAATGGTTCCCAAACTGGACAAAAAAACTCAGATTAGACCAAGCTCTGTTGTTACGCAAATGAACGCAGACGCGTCTCTTCAGCGTCTGCAGGAGCTTGCTGAGCTGAGCAGACCCGAACCAAGACAAGAACTGGACCAGAACCAGATTAGGAACTGTTCTCCTCACTGCGCTGTTCGTGCATGCGCCCAAATTGGAAGAAAAAAAAAGCGTCTCCTCCTCGTCACCCGGCGGACACTTTGGGTGCCCAGTGGGATGAAGAGGGGCGGGCTCTGCAGCATGTGACAGAGATGTGGCTCCGTCTCAACTGACCATTAAAGAGCTCAACTCCAACACCGACTCTACTGGGAGCTCCTTGCGTGTTCCAGCTGTAAGATTTCTGCATCAGTCCTCTTCCCTCCCTTCTTCTTCCTCCTCTTCTTCATCTAACGAACTCTGTAAAGTCTTGTTAATGTTGTGTGCACAAGTTAATGAGGATTAATCCTTCGCCCCTGGATGCTTTTTGGGGCGGGGAGGGGAGGGGAGGTTTTCCATTTGAATACAAATGCGAGACAGTCAGTGTGACAGCCAGGTGCGTATTAAACTGATGCGCGCGGTGCTTTCTGCCGGGAGCTGCGCGGAGTAGTGAAGACGCGGAGCAGCTGGAGCAGCTGGAACAGCAGCTGGAACCTAAACAAACCTAAACCAAACACGCAGGGAAAAAACAACAGGTCCATGGCCAGCTCCGGCACCGTGGAGACGGTGATGTCCTGCAGGACGGGGCCCTCGGCGGCCCCCAAGAGCCTGGCCTTCTCCATCGACAGGATCATGTCCAAGAGCGCGGAGCCTCGGAGGAGCACCGAGGACAGGACGGAGGGCAGGAAGCTGCTGGGGCTCTGCTCCCCCATCCCCTGCATGATCCCGCTGCAGCCGCTCAGCTACGACCTGCAGGCCAAGGCGCTCATCAACTACTCGGAGCTGTGGAGAGCCAGTTTCAGGGGGACTATCTGCGGCTCCGCGGCCGCGCACTGCAAAGGGAGCTCATCGTGCGCCCTGTGCAGCAAAGCGGACCCGGGTGCAGCTGGGAACAGGGTGGTGAGGCCGCAGGTGCTGCACCAGACCGTGGCCGTGCCCGGCTGCGGCTCCCTGTACTACCTGAACTACGTGGAGTCCTCGTACCCGCAGCACCCGGAGGTGCTGGCCGGGCACTGGCTGTCCGGCGCGCAGGCGCAGGCCTCGCTGTCCGCGCAGCGCACGCTGCTGCTGCTGGAGAACGCCAAGCTGGCCGGCGTGGGCTCCGAGAAGCTGCCCACGCCCCAGTACCCGCACAAGGAGCACTTACCCGGCCAGCTGGACCAGATCGTGAAGGAGAACCAGAGCCTGAGCTCCGAGAAGAGCGGCGTCAAGACGCACGGCAAAGTGAGCGGCGGCGGCGCGGATGGAAAACACAAGAACTTCACCTGCGAAGTGTGTGGAAAGGTAAACTTCAAACAAACAACGCTTTCCCAGCTTTTTTTTTTACTCGCAAATTGTACAGGGTGGGTTCTGATTTATTTATAGAGCCAGGTCCTGCTCAAGGTTTCTTCTCCTAAATGGGAGTTTTTCTTGCCACTGTTTGGCTTAAGGGGAGTTTTTACCTGCCATTGTTTATATAATAATTGCTCATGTTCTGGGTCTCTGGAAATATCCTAGAGACAACTTTTGTTGTATTAGACGCTATATAAATAACATTGAATTTAATTGAATAAAAAAAATAGCTTTCAAGCCGTCAAAGCAACACATTTCATTAAACTGACTCGTTTTCGTTGACTTTTGTCTGCAGGTTTTTAACGCGCACTACAACCTGACGCGGCACATGCCCGTGCACACCGGCGCACGGCCTTTCGTGTGTAAAGTTTGCGGGAAAGGTTTCCGGCAGGCGAGCACGCTCTGCAGACACAAGATCATCCACACGCAGGTGAGCAGCGGCGCACGCACGCACTCTTCCAAAGCCCAGGCGCTCTTCTGCATATTTATCTGTATGTTTTATATTTTTCTCTTAAATTTGAAGGAGAAGCCTCACAAATGTAACCAGTGTGGGAAAGCCTTCAACAGGAGCTCCACGCTCAACACGCACGTACGGATCCACGCGGGATACAAGCCGTTTGTCTGCGAGTTCTGCGGGAAAGGTTTCCATCAGAAAGGTAAGAAGAGCAAAAAATCCAGCGCGTAACTTTTTTTTTTTTTTTTTTTTTTTTATGTGTTTGTTTGTTACAGTTTTGAGCCACATCAGAACGATCTTGTTTCAAAGCCGCGCTTCTCTCGTTATATTGGTTGTGGACTGGATATGAAATCTTCTCTATTCTACAAAATTAAATGAACCACAATGATAATTGAGTGAATAAATAACAAATAATAAAGATAAAAATGTTTCGAATTAACTGTAAAGAAAAGCTTGTGGGTGAAAATGATGGGTTTATGTTTATAATCCAAAGATCATCGACATGAGTGTTTAATTGCATCTTGAAATACAGTTAAAAAGTGTTTGTGTTTGTGTGTGTGGGGAGGGGGCGGGGGGTCTGCTGTTACCGAATTATTAAAAAAACCCAAATAAATTATTTCAAGCTTAAATGGATTTTGTAATAATAATAATAATAATAATAATAATAATAATAATAATAATAATAATAATAATAATAATAATAATAATAATAGCCTAATTATTATTATTGTTATTATTATTATGATTTAATAATAATTATTATAATAACGCTATTATTATTATTATTATTATTATTATTATTATTTCTGTATTATTATCATTGTTATTGTTATTGTTAGATATCAGTGCTCAGCAAAGTAAAAAAACACACTCATATTAAAGACAGAAATCTCCTCAATGGGAGAGAGCGGTTGCGTAATTCCTGGGTTTTTGCTTTAGGTTTTTTCTTTTCCTTTCCTTTAAAAAAAAAAAAAAAGGAATGCTGAGTACGAGGGGAGAAGAGTGGTGCTCTGTAATTTCACTGCACATCAGGAGGCAGATTTTCTGCCTCAACTGTGACGCTCGTTTCAACACTCTTGTTGTTCAGTGGATGCGCAGCTCGGAGTCTGCGAGCCGGACAAATGTGAGGAAAAAACAGACGCCAGTCTGGGATAAAGCGGACTAGTCTCGGGCCACCCCTTCCTTCCACGGACCTGTCGTGTCTCCTGCGGGTCGGCTTTGCTCGACCTGCTAGAGCTGGAAATCTTTTTTCTTTTTTTCTTCCTGCGGAGTCGTCACTGCGCTTGATTTTGACAAAGTTTGACAACTTCTTGACTTCAGCACGCAGAAAGCTGATTAATGAAGGCTGCCCAGAGCACAAGGACCCAGAATTCCACGTGAACTGTTGACCTGCAGGAGAAAAAGAGGAACCAGGAGGCCCTAGTTAATCCTCTTTTTTTAAATAAAAAAAAAAATAAAAATCCAGCGAACAACTTTTTAAATAGCTTTTTGATCTCTCTTTTTTCCTTTGTAAAAGAATAACCGGCAAATGTGATATAGCAGAAGCGTGTCTTTTGCATTTTCTGAATTTTAAATTATTTTCGACAATTAATAAAAAAAACATGACTTGCTTTCTTATATTAGTTGGGACAGGTCACAGAATTGTGACTTTTACAAGCAGATGAAACGTCTTCCCCAAGACTTCCCCGCGTGTTTTGAAACATCACCGCAGCCGTCTTTTCGGGGTTTTTTTCCAAGGCAAATATCTGAGCTTCTACAACATAATTTCAATAGTTTCAAATAGATATCTTGATTTTGTGCGGCATTTCTGGGGTTGTTGGATTATTTCCTCTGGATGTCCATGTTTTTAAATGAACAAGCCATTCACAATATTGCACAGTTCACTGACAGTTTGTAGATATTGAGCTGTTTTTCTACTTGACATAGACAGATAAGTGTAGGTGCTATCTAATTTTTCTTGGACTTCACGGGTTGAAGTGATAGAATAAAAAAAAACATTTCAAACACTTTATGGTGAACAGATGAGCTGCAGTTTGGATGAGCAGACGTCAAAGAGTCGTTGCTCATGTGTCTTTGTCGTTCAGGAGGAAAGTGGACACTTGAGTCTGGGATCTCTTGATAAAACTGTACAAATATATGAATGAGTCATAATTCTATAGGTGGATTTAATGATGTTTCCATGTCTTCTTTTCTGTTATACCGTTTTAGTTTAAGTCAAGCTCATGATTTCCCCCTCTTTTCTTCTGTATAGGTAACTACAAGAACCACAAGTTGACGCACAGTGGAGAGAAGCAGTACAAGTGCTCCATCTGCAACAAGGCCTTCCACCAGGTCTACAACCTGACGTTCCACATGCACACGCACAACGACAAGAAGCCGTTCACTTGCGCCACCTGTGGCAAAGGCTTCTGCCGCAACTTCGACCTGAAGAAGCACATCAGGAAGCTGCACGACAATGCTTTTCCTGCAGCGGTTGCGGCGGCGGAGGCTTGCAGAGATCTGCAGAGCTGAGGGCCGCACATGCGTGCAAGGAACTAACACAACAGTCTGAACTGAGTCCTGAAGGAACATTTCTGTCCACATGAGAATCTACGAGTCTCCTTGCACACTTGGAACTGTAAATAATAGCTTATGGAAATTGAAATCAAAGCGTTATTTAAAAATGTGAATTGCCATGTTGTGTATTTCACAAAAAAACGTGAATGTGAATAAATAATTTATAACTTATAATGAAAACTGAGTGTTTTAGTCATGTTGTTTCAATTTTTGAAGGGATTTCAAAATAAAAATGAAAACTATGACAACGTTTGGGAACATTTTCATTTTGAATCGAAATCAACGGACAAGCTTAACAAAAACGGATTTCAATTTATTTAAGGGGAATGTCTGAAACAGAAGTGAAACAAGACACGTGACAGAAAACAACAACAGAACCCGGATTCATGGCTTGGTGCGTTTCTTATGTCATTTTCTTGTCTTATTTGTTTTATGAAATCGGTGAGTCTGGGGAGAATAAAGTCCGATCAACGAGTTAAATGTCTCTTAACTCCATGTGCCAGCAGAGGACTGATCCTCTGGTTTCAGACAGGACGGCTCACCTCCTGCAGAACTCCCGTCTGCTGCTCCGCAGCCACTTTGTTTCAACATTTATTAACAGGCACGTTCTTAATAAAGCAGAATTTACACTTGACTCTGGCATAATGGCGCACATGATCGCAGATAACGTGGGCCCTTGACGGAGAATGACATTAAGCGGCTAAGCGGCCCCGGGGGGCCCCGGGGGGGTGAGGTGTGTGTGGGGGGGAAGTGTCTCATCCTTCTCCTCATCACAACAGCAGATAATGGAGCTCTCGGGCCGCGGCTCCTCGTCCGCGGCTCCGCGTTAATGGAGCGCAGCGGATTCTGCGCACGGACCCTGGAACAATATTATCCCTGCGCGGCTCCGCGGGGACGCGGCTCCGTGCTCGCACCCGGCGCCGCTTCTATTAACAGCTCATTAGCTGGTCCGGGCCCGCACAGACCCGGCCAGGATAATACTGGCAGATGAGCACTCCGCTCCCCTGCAGCAGGCCGCCGCACACGCGCACGTTTGCAGAATAAACTGACGGAAGTTCAGATCGAAGCACACTCTTCATTTCATCAGGTTTCTCTTGATCATTCATGACGTCATGAGTCATTATCCCCTTTAATTTGTTAGGATTTTATGAAGTTGTTAAAAGTATGAGGGTTTTTTTTCTATAAGATTGTACACTGATGGTTGCTCTCAGTGCAGAATAACCTCCTGTTTTTATGAGCAGACTGATAAACTGAGGTCTTCTTAGGAGAGGACGGTAAAGAGGAACGGATGTTTAAGATTGATGAAGATTGATGTTTTTCTCTGTTTTGGTTGTCCTAGATCTTTGCTGAGTTGGCATTAGGGATGGGCGGTATAAAATGTATCACGATAATTTCTGGCATTTATCTCGATAACGATAAAAATGACGATAAAAAAAATACCAATTCAACTCTTTGTAAATATAAATCTATCACCACATTCAGTCTTTATATATATATATATATATATATATATATATATATATATATATATATATATATATATATATATATATACATATATGCAATCTTAGAGTTTTCATTTAAGATCCATTCAGTGATGAGGAGAGGAAATGAGATTTCCAGGTGACACGACCCATCCATACGTAAACCCACAAACTTAATTTGGTCTTATTAAAAAATAATTTCATTTCCATCAAGTGTCCTTAAAACAATTAACAAGATCTATTAGAAGGACAACACGCGCAATCTTAGACAATAGGTCACTGAAGTCATGACAAAGTGTTCTGGAGGAAGTCCAGGCTAAGAAACCACATCTGAAACACACGTGCACAGCTAGGCTTCTCTGGGTGAAATTGGTTCATTCTGACTGTATCATGAATGAATAGTTATAGATAGACTCTTATCACAAATCTGCCCATGTTGTTTAAACCTTTAAGAAGTGACGCTAGCAGCTTCAGTGTTGGTTGAGCCGTCGTGGTGTCCAGGGTCCAGGTCCAGATTCATTGTGTTTTCTCTCAACACTTACTTATCGCAGTATTCCAGATAACGGATTTTTTCGAACAAAGTGTTCAGGATTTGGTCAGTCAGCATCAGAAGAAGTCATTTGTTTTGTGTCAAGGGTGATTTTGGTCACAGCCTTGTTTACTGAACAAGGTCTCTAAGAGTTTCCTACCATTATGTATAAGATTGTCGAATCTTGTGGATACAGTCCTATGGTTCTATCTAACATGGAGAAACATGCTTTCTTAAGAGATAGCACAATCCAAAAAGAGGCACTGGCACCTCAAAGACAGGAAAGGAAATGCTTAAGTATTTTACTTTTTTTTATCATTTATTTATTTATTTTGATTCTTTGTGGGGAGGATAGTCAGTTGCTTGAAGGGGGGCACTTAAGGTTTTGAACTGATCTATCATCTGTCTGTCTGTGTGTCTGTCTGAGTAGCCATACACACCATTTTATTATGTACAGTACATTAGGTTTATGAGGTTCATGTTATTACGATGAGTTTTCGAATTTTCCCCACCATGCATTTTGTTTTTCTTCTGTCATCACATTGAATTTGCAAATATGAAATCCTCATTCTGACGTATTTAAATGAAACCTCAGATTTTCCTCACAAATTTGCAGTTTGTCAAAATGACAATTTGTGATTGTCCATCCATCCATCCGTCCGTCCGTCCGTCCGTCCGTCCGTCCGTCCGTCCATCCATCCATCCATCCATCCATCCATCCATCCATCCATCCATCCATCCATCCACCCATCCATCCATCCATCCATCCATCCATCCATCCATCCATCCATCCATCCATCACCCTAGACCAGGGGTGCCCAACCCTGGTCCTCGAGAGACCCTACAGTATATATCCAGGATGTTTTAGATGTTTCCCTGCTTCGTCACACCTGATTCAAATTACTCGTCATCATTAGCTTGTCATAAAGGTCTGGACAGTTCTGTTGTTGAAACAGCTACTTTTATCACGGTGTGCTGAAGCAGAGAAACATCTAACATGCTGGATAGGGGCTCTCGAGGACCAGGATTGGCCACCCCTGCCCCAGACACTTCCTCCAGCTCTTGCTCCAGCTCTTGCTCCAGCTCTTGCTCCAGCTCTTGCTTCAGCTCTTGCTCCAGCTCTTGCTCCAGCTCTTGCTCCAGCTCTTCCTCCAGCTCTTCCTCCAACATGCCTGGAACACCTCCCTAGGGAGGTGTCCAGGAGGATCCGATACAGATGCCCAAGCCACCTCAGCTGATCCTCTCAATGTGAAGGAGCAGCACCAAGTGACGGAGCTTCTCACTTTATCTCTAATGGAACGTCCAGCCACCCATCATTAGGAAATGTTACCCACCACTGTAATGCATAAATAAATATGTAGCACCATATGAAGCAAAGTGCTACATATGAAAAGGTTTGAATTTGTCAGGGTTTCACCCTTCCGGTTTTATTATGAAGCCCTATCCTGGTGTTTAAGTTCTGATTTGACCTTCCTGTTCCCCATCTGCCCTGATCTTCTGCACCTGTGTCTCGTTTACCTTTCTAGTCTTGTCTTTCCCTGCTCCCTGCTGGTCCGTACTGTTTGCTCCCTCCATGTTCTCTTCATCCGGTATTCCAGGTTTTCTGTTTCATGTTCATGTTCTGTTTTTTGATCCTGCTCGGCAGCATTTTTGTTTTTGAGCAATAAATCTCAGTTTTTTGGAACTCCTGCCTCCTGCTCTCATGCATCATGGGTCCTCACTAAAACCTTTCCTGACAGAATTTCCCCCATCAGACTTGAATTTTAAAAATACCCCCTCCCCTTTCCTCAAAAAAAAGAAAGAAAACCAAACAAAATTAAGAAACAGTCTTGCTTTTCGGTGTCCAAATATCTAGAAACGGCCCTGGTGGCACACGCACACCCCCCTCACATGAAGTGCAGACCGGTGTTGTGCCAAAAAGTGATTGCCTGCCAGAATCTGGTTTCTGGCCGCGGGAGCGCGCACAGCAGCCCGTTGAACGATAGCGCTAAAACGTTAGATTTTCAGATTATGAAGCTCAAGAATGAGATCAAGTCATATTTAGGCAGAAACAATTTTTCATTAACTGTATTTGGCCTTCAATCAATTTTTGGCAGGTAAAAAGACCCATTTTCAGGGGAGAAATCAGATTCTGGCAGGCAATCACTTTTTGGCACGACACCGGACCTCATCGCCTTTTCTTTCCTCAACATGAACCTGCATCTGACTGGAGAGGAACTGTCAGGATTTATAGATTTCTCTCAGCCTCAAAGTGCCGTGCGTAAAGGAAGCAGCCGTTTTCAGGCCCGGGGACGCGGACATCTGCGTCTGCGCGTAAACAACCTGAAGCGGGCCGGTTGGCCTTTTCTCTGCGCTGCTCCGTTACTTGAGCAGCCGAACCAACAAACGCTCTATGGACGAGAGAAGGGAGTTAGTGGAGGCGCGGGCACGCGGAGCAGCCGGATCAGCATCGGGAGGGAGGGCGGGAGCGCGCTTTAATCAGCCGTCAACAACATGAGCACATCTTCATTTGTCTCCCTCCGTTGCTGATTCAGATTCACTAGGGAATTCAGGCAATTTACGGGCCACAAAGGAGCTCGTTTGAGACAGGAAGAGAAGAAAAGCGAGCGGCGGGCTCTTTGTTTGCTTGTAAATGGGAGATTAACGGGGGCTGGAGGGCGGCGGGGGGGGCTGGAGGCCTCAGCGCCGGCCCGCGAGGGCCCGAGCCCGGCCAGGAGCACGGAGAGAAAAGGGCCAATTAAGTCTACCAAATGTTAACTTACATCAGTGTCCTCTTCGTTTAGCCCACATGAAATTCCAATTAAAGCGTCCTGCGGTCCCAGTCTTTCTCTTCACAAGGGGGGGTGGGTGGTGGTGGTGGTGGGGCTGCTTCACTTCAGCCAGGAGACAAAGTTCCCACATCTGATCACTGTCAGGAAAATGACTGTCTCCAGAAAACTTTTATGACCAAAGTAAAAACAAATCAAATGAGATCTCAACTGTTTTTTTGAGTGGGTCTATTATTTAGCAGGAAGAACTTCACGATCCACGAATACCTCTTTAGTTAGTTAAGTGTTTTTAGTCGTTGTAGATTTACTTGGAAAAATCATGATAAATGTAAGACATTTTAAAGAAAATAATCAGTTTCAGAGGCAAAATGCAACATTTTCAAATATGTGCAGGTTTTTCTCTATGAATGGTGAAGGCTTGTCGACTGTTACGTTACTTTAACCCAGGGGTCGGCAACCCAAAATGTTGAAAGAGCCATATTGGACCAAAAACACAAAAAACAAATATGTCTGGAGCCGCAAAAAATGAAAAGTCTAGTATAAGCCTTAGAATGAAGGCAACACATGCTGCATGTTTCTATATTAGTTATAACTGGGGGAAGATTTTTTTTTCAGTATGCACTTTGAGAAAAAAGTCGTAATGTCGAGAAAAAAGTCAAAATGTCAAGAAAAAAGTCGAAATGTTGAGAAAAAAGTCAAAATGTCAAGAAAAAAGTCTAAATGTCGAGATTAATGTTAAAATATAATCTCGAGAAAAAAGTCGAAATGTTGAGAAAAAAATCGAAATGTTAAGAAAAAAGTAAAAATTTTGAGAAAAAATATGAAATGTCGAGATTAAAAATGAAAGGAAAAAGGAAGAAAAAAAGAATAAAAAACAAAAAAGAAGGAAAAAAGGAAAAGGAAAAAGAGAAGAAAAAAGAAAGAAAAACAAAAGAAGAAAAAAAGGAAAAAAAAGGTCAAACATTTTTGAAAAATCTCCAGCGAGCCACTAGGGCGGCGCTAAAGAGCCGCATGCGGCTCTAGAGCCGTGGGTTGCTGATCCCTGCTTTAACCCATCCGCACAGATCAAACAGCACTTTTTAGTCGATATCACAGGGCAACATCCATTCTCTGGAGCTGTAACAAATGCAGAAGTTTGAACATTTTCAGTTCATCAGTTGACCCCACACGTGAATCACTTTCCGTTGGGTTAAATGCCCAACCTTTCAGCAAAAATAAACAGCCTGGTTCACAGGGGTGAATGTTTATGTGCCTCATCATGTAAAGTTATAAAGCCACAAACATAACAGGGGGTGTGGTTTTGTTGAGTGACAGCTGGCTATGATTAACAGCTAGTTGCCATCATGTTAGCTGATGTCTTGACCTGACTTCTCAGCCACAAATGAAGAGCTAACAGAGTATAATCTTTTTCCCTTTTTTTACAATGTAATGTTCAGTGTTCCTTGCACCACGACCATGTCTGGGTTGGCAGATGAGGTTTGTTCAAGTTTCTTTTTATGCAGTTCTGTTCTGTTCAGCTCTGTAAGGATTCGCACGCATCAAGCTTAAGGCTCCCTGACCAGTTCTGGCCTTCCACGTCCATCTGGGTCATGCAAGCAAACTCATCTTAGCGGTACTTATCTGCACTTATTTAAATACTGTCTTACCTGCACCTACTTTATTATCGGCTCCTTGAGTTACTTTCGCTAAAATAACACAAGAGGATGTCCCATGATACACGTTAATCTAGTTTCCATGGTCCACGATGGCATCTGTCCACTGGATGTCATGGGTTTGTGATGAAAATGTCCAATAAAACGGACGTTTATGCAGTGTGAAGGGACTTTAGAGAGAGATGGGAAGTAAAAATATCTTTTGGTTTTATGGAGACAAGATGAGCCCTACAATAGACGAGTGACCTTTTTAGAGTTCAATCCTAGCCTTTCACCCAAAGATAGTTGGATAGACTCTAGCAGACCCTTGTGAACCTGAAAAAAGATAAGTAGATGTAGATAATGGATGGCTGGATGGAGACTAGAGACGGTATGTCTTTTCTTGTTTTGGAGGGTGGCAGTGCCCAAAGATTAAAGTTTATGTTTCATACATCCGCTTCAGCACCCAGCAAGGAGCAGAGCAGTCTCACCTTAGCCACCCAGAAAAGTAGGGAAACGTCCACAAATCATAAGCTTCCAAGTCTTTTTCAGATCAGTATATTCTGAGCATATTGGTTGGGTGTGACTAGAAACAGGTTGCAGACCAGTTTTGGGAGCTAGCTGGTTGAGGAATCGTGCAGCCATGTTTTCATCAGTTGAAACCATTTACAGCACTGACACACCACTTCATGCCACTTTATAGAGTCCTGGAGGTCCTGCCTGCCACGTTACTATAACAAATATGTTTATATCTATTAGTGACTGTTAAATGCATATGATCAAAAGTAAATACATTTGAATTTCTTTGCGGTTGCTGTATAACTGGCCCTTCAATGGTGAACGTTATGGGCTGGGATTAAACCAGGTCTGACACCCTGAATGACTCTCCATCAGACACAGACACACACCGATGATGGTCTTTCCAACTATACTTGTAGGAAATAAAAACTTAATTTTGGCATGAAACAAGATTTCCAAGCTTCTTGTGGATTTTAGAGTTAGAATTAGGAAAAGTCACCTGCTGACAGAAAACAATGGACGAATCACTTGGCCACTTAAGGGAGGTGTGTGTCCTCACAGGAGGTTGTGTGGATGTTCATAACTCCAACTCTCCTGCAGTTTCATATTCTTACAATCACATAATGATATTCACTGAAGAGTTTAACCATTTTAAGGTAATTTAAAAGTCTCTGTTTTCATTTGCCCTCTTCTACGACGCCTGCCCTCCTCATTCCTGCAGGAGGTGGAAACAAATACTAGTCCAGTTTTTCCAGTGAAACAGTGTCAGGTCTTCAAACTGCTGCAGAAGAGGACGACTCCACTTAAATGCAGACTGCTCTTCTTACATGCCGGCAAATTTACTAATCACAAACTTCCACGATTCTATTATCTGACAGGGATATTGTGAGTTACTTTTGTTAAGAGTACAGAAGTGAAGAATGTAAGAAGCGGTAGTGTCTTAGAATCTCAGAGTTTCACCAACTCCCTGCTATGCTCTTTGTATCTGCTTGCTGCTACACGTAACCCGATTGAAAGTAAATACTGAGACAGTGTGCTTAGGAACTTAAAAGACCCCCAATCCCCACCCCCCACCCCCCCGTCCCTCGTTAGGGAAGCACTGGCCCTTTGGCACAATAAGCCTCCAGGATTCATTGTAAAGTACCGAGGGGTTAATGAGCAGTGGCTTCTCCTCACTCTCTCATTTTATCCCTGCTTTAAATAAGAAGCATTTGAAAGGACGGAGGAGCGAATGAGCCCTAATGCAGTTTAGAAATGCTGAGATGCTGTGTTTGTGCTACATTTCTCATAATAAGCAAGTTTGACATGTTTGCTGAGGAAAATGCGGTCCTTGACCCTGATTCGCTTGAAAGTCTTGAATGCAGTATGAGCCCGGGGGATAGCGGGGCACGATGCATGGAAATGAGCCACTCAGGACCCAGCCAAACACACAAGAGAGGCGAACAGCTGCAGCATTCATTCACACCTCACTTAGATTCTTTTACAAAGTCGCTCCTGAGCTTCTCTCCACCAAAGCTCATCAGAATGTCTTAATGTACGCAACGAGCAGCTTGTCCCTGGGATGCGGCCGCCCGCCTGTCTTGGCATGTCAAGGGCATGGCTTTCTAGGCGAAGGTGCTGTGTGCCTGGAAGGGGGAGTGTTGGGCTGCTGGGAACCAGTAGGGAGGAGGTGGCTCTGGTGGCTGATCTGTTGTCAGACTCCACTCTCTGACCTCCGATGAACTGCTCCGAGGCTGGAGGCTGAAGACATCAGGGGGGCACCTCCACCTCTGAAGCTTGGGAGGGTAGTTCAGGCAAAGATCACCATGCTAGCATGTTGTTTCTCATTAAATCACTGTAGTTCTTTTTCAGTCTATAAAAAAGCTCTATGTTCAACTCGATGCATAAAGACTAACATAGAGACGTTTGCCAGTTCCAGTTAAGTTTTCAAGCCTTTAGCATTTCCTGTGTTGAGTCTTTGCAGTCATCTTGGCTGACCACTCAGTTCTGGAAAGATTAGTCACAGCACCAGTCCCGGTACCAGTCCAAGCACCAGTCCCACCACCAATCCCAGATGCAGCACCAGTTCCAGCACCAGTACCAATCCCAGCAGCAATCCCAGCACCGGTCCCACCAATCCCAGCACCAGTCCCAGCACCAGTTCCAATCCCAGCACCAATGCCAGCACCAATCCCAGCACCAGTTCCAGCACCAGTACCAATCCCAGCAGCAATCCCAGCACCAGTCCCACCAGTCCCAGCACCAGTCCCAGCACCGGTTCCAGTCCCAGCACCAATGCCAGCACCAATCCCAGCACCAGTTGCAGCACCAGTACCAATCCCAGCAGCAATCCCAGCACCAGTCCCAGCACCGGTTCCAGTCCCAGCACCAATGCCAGCACCAATCCCAGCACCAGTTCCAGCACCAGTACTAATCCCAGCATCAGTTCCAGCACCAGTACCAATCCCAGCACCAGTTGCAGCACCAGTACCAGTCCCAGCACCAATGCCATTACCAATTCCAGCACCAGTTGCAGCACCAGTAACAATCCCAGCACCAATACCAGTCCCAGCACCAGTCCCAGCACCAGTCCCAGCACCAATCCCAGCACCAGTTCCAGTCCCAGCACCAATTCCAGCACCAGTTGCAGCACCAGTCCCAATCTCATCACCAATCCCAGCACCAGTTAGAGCACCGTCTTCATTCATCTAAACATGCATCTCTGCCTAAACACTCTGAGATGACTACATCCTTCCTACACTGGTGCAGGTAATCTACTCTTGATCCTATCCTCAACGAAATGCAGATGCTTCTCATGTACAGCACATTTTTGATATATATTGATATATATTAAAGTAGTTCTACACAACACACTAAAACTCACATAGAGAGACTGAAGCCATGAAAACTACCGGCTGCAATCAGCTCTGTTGTCCTTCAGCGCTAAGAACACGAACAGGTGTGTTCAACAGTAACGAGGAATTACAGATGTGTGTGTTGTCAGCACATTGTGATTGTTTATTCATTGCCGAATCGGAATAGATAAAGATTATCTCACATTTTAAGGCAAATTAATGAAGAAAAGCAGTTGATTCCACGATGTTCGCATACTATTTCTTGACACTACTTCTAAATGAGCTGCCGGGCACACTCTCGTCAAAACATAACCAGCAGTGTCAACATTTACAACAATAAGACCTCATTAAGTGATGCTCACATAATTACAGTCAAGACCAAGCAACACACACATACACACAAAGAGGAGCACAATCTTTACTAATCGGTTCTTCTTTGTTGAGTTAATTACAAGCAAATTAATCTGCTCGTGGGTAGACACAAATCAGCCAGCCTTTTGGTCGACCACGCTCTGGCTGCACTCAGCTCTTTGTCGCTGCATTAAGCAGCATGTCATTGTTGAGCAGGATCAGTTGGTTTGGGGATGTCCGGTGCCACAGCTAATTCGTTTGACCTGACCTGCGTCTGCTGGGAAATGTCCTCTCCTCCTTCATGCTACTAAGACATGTTAACGATGAACTCCCATGTCAGCTCAGACGATTAAAAGAGCCCCGGAGGCTGAAAGAGAATCTAACGTGACGCTGGCATGAACACACTTTCCTGCTTCTCCCTCCACCCGTATCTTCCTTGATGCCACGTACGGACGCAGGGCCGATGCACCGGGGTAGCATAGGACTTTAGTCCAATCAAATTAAACTGTCTCCTGAAAACTGTCGTATTATGTACGTTTGAACTATTTCTTTGAACGACCAGAGTAAATGTGACAGTTGTGACAGATGATAAGTTATTCCTAATACTAAGCACTACAATAACATCATTCATAGAATTATGTCTTACAAATAAAATACAATTAAAATCCAACAAATACATTGTTAAAAATGCCCAAAGAATAAAAGCTGCTAGCATTGTAGTCTATAGAAAATAAATGTGCACATGAAAATCTAGTCAAATAATTATTACCCAATCCCAGCACCAGTCGCAGCACCAGTACCAGTCCCAGCACAAATCCCAGCACCAGTTCCAGTACCAGTACCAATCCCAGCACCAATCCCAGCACCAGTTCCAGTACCAGTACCAATCCCAGCACCAATCCCACATGTGCACATGAAAATCTAATCAAATAATTATTTACAATAATAATGTTACTAAAATAATCTCCATCTGTAAATGTGTCCATATCACCACCATCAACATCCTCCATCACCTGTCAGTCCAGACGCTCTGCATTTCAGAGTGGTGCTAGCTCACAGTGGAAGACCACGGCCGATCACTTGGAACAATCATGTTCTCAAAACTCGTTTTTTTTTCAACTTTTTTAAATGTTTTTCCTTTTTAGCTGTTTGGTATTCAACATTGAAAAACTTCCCTCTTTTCTTCCTTTTTGTTGTTAAATGAGTGATACATTTTCTTTTTTTTTTTTTACCTTGTCTGCACACATATTAATGGTTGATACCATGGGGGGTGGGGGGGGGGTGGTGACATCCACTGCCAACCCAGGAACCAAGAACACACGGAGGCACACGTCGAGCACTGGAAATCTGCAACAAAAACCAAAAACACAAATCGACACGGAGCTGACCAAAACACGAGCAGCAATCGACCCAAATCTCGAGATCTGATCAGAGTCTAAGCTAAACTACCGCGAATAACTAACCCCAAAAACTCCATTCAGGTGAACAAGCCAGTGTGTATGTCTATGTGTGTGTGTGCGTGTATGTATATGTCTGTGTGGCTATGTGTGTGAGTGATACATTTCCAAGAATGTGATACTTTTAAATTTGACAGCACCAACGGCATCAAACACCAGCTTATTGCGTTTCTCAAACTCTTCTCTATTTATATCTATAGAGTTTATTGATGTGCATGGGGCGCTACCTGCCAGCGACTACATCTCCCATCATCGGTGACCTAGCCACCAGGAAGCTCCAGATTTACTTCCTACACACTTAAAGACCGTGTTTTTGCAAATGTCCGTTTGAAGACAGGTTTTGGGAAACACTTGTGCTGCCTAATGATGACTGTACAACGTAGGTCACCTCCATCATCCCAATGGTTTCAGGAAGGTTTTGGGAAACCTGCTTGTACAATTTCACACTTTACAACCTGCACATTTGTGGTAACTACGTTTCATTCCAGCTCAAAATAGTGTTGAACTTTTATAGTTTGGATCAACAACTTTTTTTTAAAGTACGGTGTCCCACAGAGTTCAAAAAGTAGTCATGTAGAAAAGTTAGTATCCTTCTGAGTCTTTGTTTTGTTTTACTCCAGTAAAAATCACCTGGTTTTGGTGGGTCTCAGGTCTGCACAAATAAAACTGCAGATGAATAACAGCATACAGCTTTTTTGTTTTCATTACTACCAGGGCTGGACTGGGACAAAAAATCGGCCCGGGCATTTTGAGCCTAGACCGGCCCACCAGGTATTGATGGAAAGAAAATGAAGCTCGAAATTTTTTGGGTTTTTCGGGTCGGATCGGGTGTCTATATGCGCAATTTTAACTCTCACATTAGCAAAATACTGGATAACTTCCCCTGCCTCATCATCATTTGGCTTGCCTCGACGCGGGGCCCCACGGCTGCTTGAGACCCGGTTGGATCAGTGATTTTTGTAACAAATTTATCAAACGAGCCTTTCAGAGAGGCATTAAACTCTTCCATTTTCTTTAGTTTTTTTTCTTTTTTCATCCCCTGATGGAAATTTCCTGATTCTGTCTCGTTCTCTCGACATTGTGTGACAGTTTGTTCCAACTCCACCCGTTTGGATCAGAGCACCTTGTGTCTGCGCTTGGTTTGACGCAGTTGTACTGAACAACAGACACGCGCATCATTGCACATATATTTATTGATATGCACAGACTAGTACACATTTAGGTCTGTAATGGAACGTGACTGTTGATATTTATAAGGGAAAAAACGAAAAAAAAATTAAAAAAAAAAAAAAAAAAAAAAACGCCCAGGGCGCGAGGCCCCTTGGGGCGCGAGGCCCCTTGGGGCGCGAGGCCCCTTGGGGCGCGAGACTTCAGCCCATAACCAATCTAACTCATCATAACCAATCGGCCAGTGGTACCAGTTGTTGTCAGGTAAAAAACAAAATCAAATGGGCCGATGGGCCTGCCCGGGCCAAAAAAAATCAAAAAATCGGCCAGCCCAAAATCGGGCTGGCCGATGGTGATTTTGGGCCGGCCCGGGCCAAAAAAAAAAAAAAAAAATTTTTTTTTTTTTTGGGCCGGCTCGGCCCGGCCCAAAATCACCATCGGCCCACCGGGCAAAAGCCCGGTATGCCCGATGGCCAGTCCACCCCTGATTACTACGTGCTCCTTTACGGTTTCCACTGGATTTAAGAATGTAAGCGGCAGCCAGGATCATCATCAGCCCCAGAGAAATGGTTGACGCAGTCGCCAGTCTTGAGTTCATATTCCATTTTACCCAAAGGCAGTTCATACAATAATGAGAAAAACACAAAACAAAGGCAAAAACAAAACAAGAGCTACATCTCAGATCGTATGGATCTCACTTAGCATGTTAAATGTTAAAGTTCTTGGCAGCACTATCCATCTACCACTGCTCTATCTGCAGTCTCTGAAGTCTGTTTCTATAGTTTCTGCCCCGATCTCTGTCTGAAGTCTATGTTTGCAAGCATAGTCTGAAAGCTGACGTAAGAGACACCGGAGTCTGGAGTTTATTCCTGCAGACTTGTCTCATATAAATACATAATATTGCTTCCTGGGATTGACCACAAAATACCTTTGTTAGCATGTAATCATTTTTATTACAAGATTAAGATGTGGAAATAACAGTGTTGTACAATCTCTGCCTGTGGACAGTTATAACTGCCAGTAATGGCTCCTTTCACTTATTCAAAGAGAGAGGCTATCAGCTGTGTGGTAACACTTTCATTTGAGTGATGAGAAAGGCAGTCTGCCAACTATCTTTTTGCAATCTTATCACTAATCTTCACTTAGACACCAACAAGCTCCTTTAGCAGTTTCAACGCAAACAAATTGTCCTTTTTCAAGTCTTCTCTTCATAACAGATGTTAAAAAAAGAAAGAATCTTCAGGAAGAATCCCTGTTCATTAAGACAACACAGGAAATAAGAGTTTAGTTCCCATTTTCCTTCTTTAGAGCCCATTTCAACCCCACTTTTTCTCCACCAACTGAGACATAATGCTACACACAAGTAAGCCAGGTGCTTTTGCTGCTCTGTGTGCGTGAGAGATGGTAAACTAATTAGAGCATAAACAAGCACTTCATTAAGAACCACACATAACACACCGATGCCGTGTGGATTTCTTCCAAGCAACAATCAATATCAACAAAAGGCGTAAGTACACAAATCAAGTGTATACGTGTCTTTTCAGCACTCCACTTAATCCATCAGTCGATATGAATAGCACCACGCATTCTGACTTTACAAGCCATAGGCAGAACGATGTCAGTGGAGGCGGAATCGATAGAGCGACTGAAAGCCCAACAATCAGCCCAAACCCTCCCACCTTCCCCGGCTGCAGCGATGCGGCTCAAGTGTATTAAAGCCAGTCAGAATGTGGATTCGGTAAAATTCAAAGCAGTTTTTAATTTCGAAAGAACTAGAGAATAGCTGAGGGACGTGATAGAAAAGAGGGGAAATACTGCACTCGCAGCTGAAGCCGTTTAAGAGGAGACTATGCGTCGAGGCCTGCGTGAGAGAGCAAACACAGAGCAAACATAAAACCAGATTTGCCAACGTCAGCTGGCAGACCCCAACCCTTCCAACGCCCTCCCCACAACATTTACACCCATCAATGACAACCCCACATCTAAAAAAGGAGAGAGAATAATACAGATAAGAAATACATTCAGGGGTTCATTCACTTGATTGATTAACATTGTGCTCTTTACTGGTAGCTGGACGTATGCCAGATAAATAAAGCAGTTAGATAGAAAATGTACAGAAACAGAAAGCTTACTGTTGTAAAACTCTGAGGTTTATTGGTGTATATGCAGCATTCCTACCTGAACCTCTGTCTTATGAAGGGGAGGGGGGGGGGGGGGGGGGGTAATCTAAGTAACATTTCAACCTTCTCACTTCTTGTCGCATTTTCTCTCTTCCTTTTTCTTCCTGAAGAACCTTGGATAATATGGAAAATGCCATTAGAAATTGGAACGATTGCTAAATCTACTCGCAGACGGTATGAACCCAAGATATTTCATGCGTTTTCTCATCAACGTTTATTTCCTTTGTCAATATACATCCATTTTTACATTACAGGCATGGAAAAGATTCAGAAATGGTGACATAAACAAGTGCAGTGGTGCAGAAAACCAGCATCAACGAAGGACTGAGTATCTGAAAAGCAAATGCAGAGGATCTTCACTTTTTCAACAAACAGGTGTTAAAATCATTGAAATATGTCTTTGAAAATGACCCTCAAAGGTTGAAAAGGGATTTGCACATTTCAGTGGTGGCAGCGTTGCAGGAATCTGGACGTTCATGGGGTGGCGCAGGCCTGAACGGGGCAGGGTTGAGCCTCAGACAGAACTGCATCCAGAACTGCAGAAGTTCAGTGATTGCTGATTGTAGCAAGGCTAGTGCTACGGGGGTCACCCGACAGGACAGAGGACACAGGGTTTAGGGCAGGAACTCCTTTATTCTTCCACCCAGACACACGTGCACCAGCAGAACCTTCAGCAGAGACCTCTTGCTGGTGTGCAGCCACTTCTTATGTAGCCAGGCAGGGTGGAGAGGTTGATTGGGCACAGGTGTGCCCAATCGGCTGAGTGGCTGCTCCTCCACCCTGCCACAATGATATAACGCCATCGGCAAGGGATTTCTCTGGGAAGCCTTTCTCAGGACCTATAACACAGAGTAATATTCACAAACACTACTTTACTGTGCGAAAAATAAGTGCTATGCTAACCTTGTCTGGAGGAGGCTACGTCTCGGAGCCCAGAGCCCCCTGGGAGGACCGCCGCGCAGCAGCAATGTGTTTTATTGTTGAATTAATCCATTTTCCAGGGACTTCTATAAACAAAATGGTGAAAGCTCGTGCAGAAAGAGTGCAAACGCACTTTCTGCACGAGGTGGTGCTGGACAGACTTGTCTGCAGCCCTGATCTGCCAACGGTAGAGAATGTACGGACACGTTTGGGGAAAGAAATGCAATGATCTTGATACCAAACTTGACTTAACTAGACTAAACTAGACTTGTCTGGAGAAATACTGGGACAATATAAACTCGTAATCACAAGGTATCCACACTGCCAGAAAAACCTTTTAAAACCTTGAGAAGCAGTTTTTAGGAATGTGTCACAAGTCTTGTATTTAAAAAAGAAGAATGTAAATTAACAATTAAATGAAATGACAAAAATAAAAGTCAAGAAATACCCTGAGTTTATTCTTTCAATTTTCATTTTCTGAATCATCCCAACATTTTTCTGATCAAGGCGTGTATATAAAGTAATTTACAATTTAAACTGCACCAGCAACTGACACATTTGTTAAATTATCCAAGCAAATAAAAGTGTCTCAAAGTGTTAAATAACAGGTTTGCAAAACGCTGCACGCCAAATATTTCCCCTCGCCTTCATCTGCCCCTGCTGCACCAACAGCATATCATTGAATGAAATGCAGCCTGCAATTACCCATTATCCAATCAACTGGAGTCAACACTTAACCATTTCCACGGCTCTGGCCTCGGCCAATTATCTGCCAGCGCTCTCCGGGGCTTTCAGCAGCCAAACAGCGTTGCGTAATCTGATGGCTCTGGATTCCCGCCGCGCCGCCAGGGACGGAGACGGGCTGAAGGAGGCCGGGCTGCAGTTTGAGTGGCCGCTGTTGTCGCGGGCCGGTGGGGTGGATGTGGCTCTGGTAGCTGACAACACTGGCAACCCTGGTCCAAGCTCCCCGGGGGCCTCTGCCATTAGAATATATAAATGCTGCTCTCTTCACTTGGAAGGGCTCCAGATCGTGCTCTTCAAAAGCCTTTTAGATAATTCCCTACATTGTATCTTCATTTCTCACCCTCCCTCGTCCTGATCCCCCTGCACCCACCGCTGGGTATGCGTCTCTAATACCTCCCCCCACCTTCCTTAAATCCTGCCCTTGACCTCACAGTATTTCCCGCAACCCCCGTCCTGCTCCTCCACGAGACTAGCACCCCACCACCCAGCCCCAATCAGTCCAGACTGGTCCGGTGGCTGCAGGACCCCCGGGGGGCCGGCAACACGGGGGCCCCAGCTGAGGAGCAGGGGCAGCTGCCAACCAGCAGACACTCAACCCCGGGCCGTCCGGATGATTGCGTTTGTCAAGCCGCCACTCCGAGTCAGCCCGTCTCAGATCTGATCACCACAATTAGGGGTTGGAGTGAGGGAGGGATGAGAGGACGAGTTAAAAGTGAGGGGACGGGCTGGACGTCGTGGATCTCCGGGGTTCTCGTCAGGTCTCCTGCGCTGAAATTCCAGTTTCATCAACCGACTTAAACTCCCACCGCAGCGTTCTGTGATTCCTGCGTGGGCCTTGAGGGGGAAGTCTACTCCAACAGCTTCATTAACAGAAGCTGACAAACCCAGATGTCTCCCAACAGCTCATACAAGTGTAGGGCCTCACACGTTGAAGGTTTTACATTTGTTTTGTTGTTTTAACTAATAAAACCTCATTTTAAAAATGTTGAAATGTTGAAATGAATCAACATTAGAAAATGAAGTGAAACAGAATTATTTGTGCTGAGAAAGCTCACTCTTTCTGTGTCCGACACATCAGCCGATAATGTTGTAAAATAAATGTAATTATCAAGATGCAAATCAAGAGTATATTGATCTGAAACACTGACGAGGAAAAGCACACATTACTACCTCTAAAAGCTTATCATAATTTCAGAGGGACACTAAATAACTCAAATCCAACATGAACAGTGACCTGACAGCTGATGTTTTGGACATGAATGTTTATTTTGGCAGACGGGCTTCAAGCAGGAAAATGTTCTTTTAAAAGTTTGATGTTGGCTCCCTCTGATGGTTTTCTATGAACACTGCAAACACACAGATCTGACACACGATCATCAATCCTGGAATGAGAATAAAGACGTTTCCAGAGGAGTCAGGGGTCCGTGGTCCACAGAGATTAAAGTCAGGAGGTGTTGGTCTTTTGTGGATTCTTCGCTCAGGTTTTACTGTAAAAAATGGTGGAAGCGGTTGAGAACAGGTGTTATTTAGTTCCAGTGTCCTGCTCAGATTCTGTTTCACCACCATCCTGCCCTTGTAATTATTTTCTGAACACAGAGCCTCCAATTTGTGATTTTAATGTTATGGTGTCATTTTGAGCCGTATCTCCAGGGATTATTACAATATAATCTAAAGGATTTACATCACGAGACATGTGATACTTACTACAGGTAAATATTGGTAGCTATGTGTTAGGTTACACATCTATTAACTGTGGACCAGTATCAGAAGGTTGTAGACACGACTACAGAGCCTTAAGAAATGTCCGGAGAGAAAGAAACCACACAATAACTGTTGAAGTTTAAAATGTATTGAACAACTGCAAAGCAGCTTTTACAACCCCTGCCTATCTGAAGCGGCTTCCTGCAGGCACGAGCGTGTAGGGCCCCAAAATAAATGAAAGAAAAGATCATTGAAATAAAAGTGTTCCCTTTATGGGATTCTTCCAAAGAAATTATGTTAAAAAACATGCTAATCTCAGTCATTCAACTGTTGTTTCATGTGTAACTAATAGGTTAGTTACACAATATCCTCTATACAATACAATATACAATATCCTGACCGTGTAAAATTAATCAATTTACATCCCACAAGGTATTTTAGTGCAAATAAAGAGCATCCTCTTTGGATCCAAAGAGGATCCAGTGTTTGCTGCTCTGCACTATCTTTGTTACACTTGTATCTGACATGGCCTGTTCAAGATGTGTAAAAATCCTAAAAATTAATGTATGATCAATAAATAAAAAGTAAAACATATAAATTAACATAATTTAATTTATCTTAAGACTCTTCTAATAATTAACCTGACTGAATTACTTTCTTTTGTAGACCTTCATCCTCCTGGATATATTTCAGTCTAGTCTAGGTTCCGTGTGTGACCAACTCTTGCACGAGGATACAAGTGATGCAGTATCCTGGATGAGCGTCTTCAGAGTAAATAGCTCGCAGTACTCCCCCTTTCCCTGTCCCAACATATCCTGTAAAAGAAATGATGAAAACCCAACTGAAGAATGTCCACTAAACTCTGCATGTTGTCTATGAATACTTACGATATCAATACTGCATGTAATGAACTAGAACCAAGATCATCCAGTTTAAGATGTATACCAAGTGTTCTGTTCTCATATAGCTTTCTACATTCACAGCAGGTCCTACTTATACTTAGTTTATACTTAGTTTATACTTGGTTCATACTTGGTTCATACTTAGTTTATTTGGTGGTATATTTCGGTGCATTGGGGAGCTTTTGAACAGAATAGTCAGAGTAGCATTAAAATGAGGGGGCAACAAGGGGGACAAGGCTCTGCAGTGGGGGGCAGCTGCCCCCCTTCCCCCCTGTAGATCCACCCCTGGTTCATTAAGATACCACTTGCAGGTTACTTCAGATTAAAAATCAAGTCTCAGTTTGCAGAGACTTTTTTTCAAGTTTTTCACTTTTCTTGTAAAAAATCCTCAAATATGATTGAAAAGTAGACAAAATTCTGAATACACTTCTGCAGAAAAAAAGAAGAAGAACAGCTAGCCCTTATTTGCATTGCATTTATTTCAAATATTTTGGTCATGCGGGATCACATCCTGTTATCTGAGCATTTCATCCATCATTATTCCTCTGATATTGTTGCTAACAGCCGTAGAGCATGTTGATCCTGCTGATGTCCCAGCGGGACAGACCGTTCCTCTGGCCGATCCGGGCGTTGGGGTTTCCAATGGGGGTGATGGTCTCCCTCCCCTGGCCCACGGAGAAGGCAAATCTTCCATAGTGCATGATGGAGGAGTAATCGTAGGGCGTGTTCAGGTTGTTGGTGTCGTGCTTGTGGAAGTTGTAGGCGCTCTTCTGGATGATGTTCATCCAGTTGATCCTGACGTAGCGGTCGCGGTCGCTCCTAGTCTGCTCGTGCTGGAAGCCCAGAGCGTGGTTGAGCTCGTGCTGGACGATGCCACCGTAGATGCAGCCCGCCCTGTTGAGAGAGAGCTCCTGCCGGCCTCCCTGTCTGCCCAGGGCGGAGTAGCATCCGCCTTTGTTCACAATGCTGATGTAGTCGTTCTCGTTCCTGCGAGGGGTGAAGCGGACGCAGGTGCGGCTGAAGGCCCTCATGGCGCCCTCGATCGTCTGCCTCTCGTACCCGGAGAACTGAGAACTTATCGTGTAGGCGATCACCACTTTGCCATTGGAGGCTTTTTTCCACAGACAGCTGTTGTACCAGCACTTCATGGCGTTTCTGGTAACGGGAGCCACCAGGTCTCCTTCCAGCAGGAACTCCTCTGTGGCGTTATTGGTGGTCAGAATCTGGGTGGTCATGTCCACTTCCGTTTCTTCATCTTCTGCCATCTCTGCGTCTTGACCTTCATCCTCCTGGAAAGGTTGAGCCTGAGAGAGGCCGAGCAGGAGCAGCAGGAGCAGGCTGGCAGAGGGACTCATCTTCAGGTGTGGAGAGACTCCTTGGAGCTTGATGTCTGCTCAGTCCGGTCCAGGGTCTTTATACGCTCCTGCACAGGTGTGTCTGCAGCAGGATTATGGGTGGGGGGCTACACTGTTAGGCCTAATGTCAACCTCTGCAGGGAGGACTCTGCAGACAAACCTACTCCTCAAACACGGTCTCTTATAACTATTGATTAAATGGATAAAGTCAGCTTAACTAGCGATATTTCCTTCATCTCAACACTTTGTAAACTTTTCAACCAGTGAAATATTTTCTGTCAAATTAACCTCCAATACACCAATTTATATTTGCATTTTTCAGAAATCTGCTCTACTTATATTTGTTTTACTTTTCTTCAGTTATTCTACAAACACAAGAAACATGATCATGAAACTTACAACACTGTTACACCCAGATGGAGGTGATATGTACAGCAGGCCTTCCTGTTAAATACTAACATAAACATGTTTAGTCTGAATGCTGCTGTTTACGTGAACGCTCAACCCAACTACAACTGAGGCACTAACGGCATTAGTTTGAAATGTATTAGATTTATTTTAATTCATTTATCTAAAGCTTTAATTGGATATTTTAAAGAATCATATTTTTATTTCATGTATATCTGCACCTCTGATTAAATATATCACTTATGATTATACAGTCATTTAACTTGTACGTTTGCCCCATATTCAAAAGCTGACAACATCTCCTGAGGTCTTAATAAAACACATTTGAGGATAAAAGTTTGCATCCTTCTAACAGACGCACACTTTCTCTTTTCCCAGTTAAACAGTAAAGTTGAGGAAACATTTAGCTTTTTTCTTTTTTCTTTTTTACAAAACAAATTTTTACATTTTTTAAATAACAATAACATATTTGAACCATTTTTCAGACAATAAAATAACTGAAAGAATCTGAAAAATTGTTCAAATATGTTATTTTGTTACTTGAAAAATGTTAAATAGGATTATTTGAAATTTGCTTTGTTGATGAGAAAATATGTTTCTCTATTTTTCTTATTTTTGTGAGGGGGGGTATACAGTATATTGTTTTTCGGCACTACCTTGTTCTCTATAGCTGATATAACATGAATTACTCCTATGTGGGATCAATAAAGTTCTTATTTTTGCCATCTGAGAAAATTAAATATATTATATTTGGTGTCTAACTGTTTCCCAAGTATATTAGTGCGTGTGTGAATGAATAAATGAGACGTATAACGTACATTTCTTTGTAGAAAGGCGCTTTATGAAAATGAGTCCATTTACTTGTATTAGTTTACAGCGCAGTCTTGCCACATCCAATATGGCGGCGACGTTGACGTATCGCAGCAGCTCCATGGGGCATCTACGTATATATGTCTATGTTGTGACCCCTTCATTGCTGTTTTGTGTTTGTTAGTTGTTTAGTGCAAACATTGTTGGTTAGTGCATGTTGCACAGAGACTGTAATTCAAAGAGAGCTTTAACAACAGTCTTGTCTTTGCTCTACTGTAAATCAGGTTTAGATTAGCTGATGTTTAGTGGCAGAGAAAACAGCTATTGTGGCCAAAAAATGGACTTCTACCAAAAACTTTGGCTTCAAGCGTCATCGAATGTGACTGTTGTTACAATCATACAGCAACCCTGCCAGTTGTCCATCCCCATGATGGCCGTGATTCATAGGTAAAAACCTTTACAAATAGTCTGTTTTTCAGAAGCCACAAAAAAAAGTGAAGTGAAAAAAGTGAAATCTAGATTGAGGATTTTGGTTTTTTTTGTGCTGTGATCATTTTAATTCCTCACAAAAATAAAATTTCATATGTACATCTGTCTATGTTCATAAAGGAACAAAAATATTTTGGTGCATAAAATTGATTTTATTTTCATGTCAGCAATTAATAAACATTTTAGATGAAACCATAACCAGATGCACTTGAAGTTGCAAAAATAAACATTGAAAGTATTTGGGGCAAACATTGTTGTTTAGTGCATGTTGCACTTGAAGTTGAGAGAGGGGCTGAGCTGTCAACTGTCAACTGATCACCACCTGGTGGTGAGTTGGATGCGCTGGCAGAGGAAGAGGCTGGACAGACCGGGCAGACCCAAACGGATTGTGAGGGTCTGTTGGGAATGTCTGGCCGAGCCCTCTGTCAGGGACATCTTCAACTCCCACCTCCTGGAGAGCTTCTCTCAGATCCCGGGGGAGGCGGGGGACATTGAGTCCGAGTGGATCATGTTCTATGCCTCCATTGTCGATGCGGCGGCTCGAAGTTGTGGTCGCAAGGTCTCCGGTGCCTGTCGTGGCGGCAATCCTAGAACCCGGTGGTGGACACCAGAAGTACAGGATGCCGTCAGACTGAAGAAGGAGTCCTACCGGGCTATGTTGGCCTGTGGGACTCCTGACGCAGTAGATGGGTACCGGCAGGCCAAGCGAGCCGCGGCTCGGGCAGTCCTGGAGGAAAAAACCCGGGTCTCGGAGGAGTTCAGCAACACTGATTGTTCCAAAAAGGATGATTTATGTTCATAGTTAGACAAACTCACAAGATGAATTGGACTTAATGCTTGCTATTGAACATCAATCCCTTCAAAAAGCTTTAATGTTCATGAGGAGTATACATGGGACACATACATATGTATGCATTTACACTCACTGGCCACTTTATTAGGTAAAATAACTGCTCCAACTGCTCTTCGATGGAAATTCCTAACCAGCCAATCACATGACAACAAATCAATGCAATTAGGCACGTAGACATGGTCAAGATAATCTCCTGTAGTTCAAACCAAGCATCAGAATGGGGAAGTACGGTGATTTCAGTGACTTTGAGCGTGGCATGGTTGTTGGTAACAGACGGGCTGGTCTGAGTATTTCAGAACCTGTCGATCTACTTGGATTTTCATGCAAAAACCTCTCTGGGGTTCACAGAGAGTCGTCGGAAAAAGACAATATATCCAGTGGGCGGTAGTTTCTCCCCGGGACGACGCCGTAGTTTGACCCAGCGATCGCGTCTGTTCTCCGGCCGTGAGCTGCTGATGTTACCATGGTAACAGCTGCTGCTGATGCGGCCGGACCGGCGGCTCTTTTGATCCCCGGAACATCGGATCAAATTACTTTTGTTACTTTTACGCCTGAAAAGATGTTAAAACGTAATAAAGTGGCATATTAACAGCGCTACAGCTGGAATTACAACAGCTTCTAGTCTGCTTTTAAATCTCATCTTTCGCTGACGTTTTGGTGCGAGATGCATTCTGGGATACACTGTAGCACACTGCTGTGTGAACGGTCTGCTGGAGCAGCGTACTGAATCGTTAATTTAGTAGGCAGTATTCAGTGCATACTTTGCAGTATGTAGCATGTAGTGCGGTATTGTCCGAATTCGGAAACGGCCATGGTCAAGAGAATCTCCTGTAGTTCAAACCAGGCATCAGAATGGGAAAGTACGGTGATTTCAGTGACTTTGAATGTGGCATGGTTGTTGGTAAAAGACGGGCTGATCTGAGTATTTCAGAACCTGCCGATCTACTGGGATTTTCATGCAAAAACCTCTCTGGGGTTGACAGAGAGTCGTCGGAAAAAGAGAAAATATCCAGTGGGCGGTAGTTTCTTGAGGGCAAAGGCCTTGTGGATGCCAAAGGTCAGAAGAGAATGGCCAGACTGGTTGTAGCTGATAGAAAGGCAACAGTAACTCAAATAACCACTCGTTACAACCGAGGTATGCCGAAGAGCATCTCTGAATGCACAACACGTGGAACCTTGAGGCGGATGGGCCACAGCAGCAGAACCACACTGGGTACCACTCCTCTCAGCTAAGAACAGGAAACTGAGGCCACCGAAGGGGATGTAGCTCAGTGGTAGAGCGCATGCTTAGCATGTATGAGGCCCCGGGTTCAATCCCCGGCATCTCCATTATCTGCATTAATAAACCCAATAAAGTAGGAAAGGGTAATCAGCAACACTGATTGTTCCAAAAAGGATGAATTATGTTCATAGTTAGACAAACTCACAAGATGAATTGGACTTAATGCTTGCTATTGAACATCAATCCCTTCAAAAAGCTTTAGTGTTAATGAGGAGTATATATGGTACACATACATATGTATGCATTTACACTCACTGGCCACTTTATTAGGTAAAATAACTGCTCCAACTGCTCTTCGATGGAAATTTCTAACCAGCCAATCACATGACAGCAAATCAATGCAATTAGGCACGTAGACATGGTCAAGAGAATCTACAGGTGCTGGTCAACGAATTAGAATAATCTGAAATAGTGCAATCATTAAATTCTTTGAATTCATTTTTTGTGCAGAAAGCAAATCAGGTGTTCATCGCACCTGTCCTACTCATTAGAGTAATCACAGAACTCGTTACCTGCAAAAAAAAATCTGCTCAGCTGAGCTTTCCAAAAGGCCCATTTAGGCCATTTAACTGTGACACTGTTGTTTTATTGAATTAGAATAATGGAGAAACCGTTTCATTGAATTAGAATAATTTTTATTATAATTAAAATCATCACTTTCTCAGTATTTTGTGGCTGCCCCCTTGGCTTGTATGACTGCCTGAAGTCTCCGCGGCATCGATTTGACCAGCTTGTCGCAAGTTTCCGCACTCACAGCTTCCCAGGCAGTGGCGATGTTCTGCTTCAGTTGGTCCAGCGTAGTCGGCTTTCTGTCGCGAATTTTCCGCTTGACGATGGCCCAAAGGTTTTCAATGACATTGAGGGCAGGCGAGTTGGCCGGCCATGCCAAAATTTTCAAGCTGTTTTTTAGTGAACCAATCTTTGGTCGACTTTGCCGCATGAGCTGGTGCAAGATCCTGTTGAAATATGAAGTCTTCTTCGCCGAACTGTTCCTCAACAGTCGGAATCAGGAACGTTTCCAGAACATCTTGATATACGGCAGCATTCTTCTTGAGGAAGCAGAGTTTCCCTACACCCCGAGCAGACATGCATCCCCAGACCATAACGCTCTGGGGAAACTTGACGGATCTTTTCACGCACTCGTGGTTGTAGGTTTCGCCACCACGACGCCAGACACGAGGACCTTGGT
Organism: Cololabis saira; assembly: GCF_033807715.1. NCBI lineage: Eukaryota > Metazoa > Chordata > Actinopteri > Beloniformes > Belonidae > Cololabis > Cololabis saira. The sequence goes on from NC_084594.1 coordinate 39,902,541, forward strand.
CACCGAAGGAGATGCAGAAGCGTGATTCGTCACTGAAGACCACTTTCTGCCAGTCTTCAGCAGTCCACTCGCCGTGTTCTTTGGCCCACTTCAGCCGTTTCTCCATTGGTTTCTTGTTCAGCATCGGTTTTACTGCTGGAACGCGAGATTTGAAGCCGAGTTCGCGCAGACTACGGTAAGTGGTTGATCTGGAGACGTCAGCGCCGGTCTGCTTGTTCCACAAGTCGGTGAGCTCGGAAGTGGACTTGAACCGGTTGCTGACTGCGATCTTTCTCAGCTGCTTGTTGTTGCGAGCAGAAGTTTTTCGGAGGCCGGAACAGTTGGTGCGCTTGCTGCAGTTTTTCTTGAGAGCTTTGCAGACGGAAGACTGGCTGATGCCGAGCTGCTCAGCAATATTAGTTTGGGTCAAGCCTTGTTGGCGAAGGGCTTGAATTTGAGCCACTATTCCGGTTGAGAGGTCGCGCTGCTTACCCATGATTGATTTTACAACTTAGAAATTCTACTCAACCCTGACTTTATACTGCACAGTGAACACTCTTCACAGAAAACAAAAATTCGAGCATTTATTCTAATTCAATGAAACGGTTTCTCCATTATTCTTATTCAATAAAACAACAGTGTCACAGTTAAATGGCCTAAATGGACCTTTTGGAAAGCTCAACTGAGCTTTGACAGGCAGGTGTGAGCTGAGCTGTGATTACTCTAACGAGTAGGACAGGTGCAGTGAACACCTGATTTGCTTTCTGCACAAAAAATGCATTCAAAGAATTTAATGATTGCACTATTTCAGATTATTCTAATTCGTTGACCAGCACCTGTACTGTAGTTCAAACCAAGCATCAGAATAGGGAAGTACGGTGATTTCAGTGACTTTGAGGCGGATGGGCCACAGCAGCAGAACCACACTGGGTACCACTCCTGTCAGCAAAGAAGAGGAAACTGAGGCTACAATTCACTCAGGCTCACCAAATAGCCGAAAAGCCTCTCTGAATGCACAACGCGTCGAACCTTGAGGCGGATGGGCCACAGCAGCAGAACCACACTGGGTACCACTCCTGTCAGCAAAGAACAGGAAACTGAGGCTACAATTCACTCAGTCTCACCAAATAGCCGAAAAGCATCTCTGAATGCACAACGCGTCGAACCTTGAGGCGGATGGGCCACAGCAGCAGAACCATACTGGGTACCACTCCTCTCAGCTAAAAACAGGAAACTGAGGCTACAATTCACTCAGGCCCACCAAATTTGGACAACAGAAGTTTGGAAAAACGTTGCCTGGTATGATGAGTCTCAATGTCGGTTGCAACATTCGGATGGTATGGTCAGAATTTGGCATCAACAACATGCAGTGTGTTGCGGAAATTATGACGTTGATTTGCAAGAACTGAGCGATGGTGGTATAGTGGAGAGCATAGCTGCCTTCCAAGCAGTTGACCGGGGTTCGATTCCCAGCCATCGCAGCACTACTTTTGTGAGAAATCTGAATTTTCACACTTCAACAGACTGTTTTGCATGGAACTCGTAACTCTTAGAACTTCCTGTCTTCCTGTCTTAAGGAGCACCCACCGAAGGGGATGTAGCTCAGTGGTAGAGCGCATGCTTCGCATGTATGAGGCCCCGGGTTCAATCCCCGGCATCTCCATTATTTGCATTAATAAACCCAATGAAGTAAGAAAGGGTAATCAGCAACACTGATTGTTCCAAAAAGGATGACTTATGTTCATAGTTAGACAAACTCATAAGATGAATTGGACTTAATGCTTGCTATTGAACATCAATCCCTTCAAAAAGCTTTAAGGTTCATGAGGAGTATACATGGGACACATACATATGTATGCATTTACACTCACTGGCCACTTTATTAGGTAAAATAACTGCTCTTCGATGGAAATTTCTAACCAGCCAATCACATGACAGCAAATCAATGCAATTAGGCACGTAGACATGGTCAAGAGAATCTCCTGTAGTTCAAACCAAGCATCAGAATGGGGAAGTATGGTAATTTCAGTGACTTTGAACGTGGCATGGTTGTTGGTAACAGACGGGCTGGTCTGAGTATTTCAGAACCTGTCGATCTACTTGGATTTTCATGCAAAAACCTCTCTGGGGTTCACAGAGAGTCGTCGGAAAAAGAGAATATATCCAGTGGGCGGTAGTTTCTTGTGGAATGCCTTGTGGATGCCAGAGGTTAGAAGAGAATGGCCAGACTGGTTGTAGCTGATAGAAAGGCAACAGTAACTCAAATAACCACTCATTACAACCGAGGTATGCCGAAGAGCATCTCTGAATGCACAACGCGTCGAACCTTGAGGCGGATGGGCCACAGCAGCAGAACCACACTGGGTACCACTCCTGTCAGCAAAGAAGAGGAAACTGAGGCTACAATTCACTCAGGCTCACCAAATAGCCGAAAAGCATCTCTGAATGCACAACGCGTCGATCCTTGAGGCGGATGGGCCACAGCAGCAGAACCACACTGGGTACCACTCCTCTCAGCTAAGAACAGGAAACTGAGACTACAATTCACTCAGGCCCACCAAATTTGGACAACAGAAGTTTGGAAAAACGTTGCCTGGTATGATGAGTCTCAATGTCAGTTGCAACATTCGGATGGCATGGTCAGAATTTGGCTTCAACAACATGCAGTGTGTTGCGGAAATTATGACGTTGATTTGCCAGAACTGAGCGATGGTTGTATAGTGGTGAGCATAGCTGCCTTCCAAGCAGTTGACCCGGGTTCGATTCCTGGCCATCGCAGCACTTCTTTTGTGAGAAATCTGAATTTTCACACTTCAAAAGAGTGTTTTCCATGAAACTCATAACTCTTAGAACTTCCTGTCTTCCTGTCTTAAGGAGCACGCACCGAAGGGGATGTAGCTCAGTGGTAGAGCGCATGCTTAGCATGTATGAGGCCCTGGGTTCAATCCCCGGCATCTCCATTATATGTGTTAATAAACTCAATGAAGTAAGAAAGGGTAATCAGCAACACTGATTGTTCCAAAAAGGATTAATTATGTTCATAGTTACACAAACTCTCAAGATCAATTGGAGTTAATGCTTGCTATTGAACATCAATCTCTTCAAAAAGCTATAATGTTCATGAGGAGTATACATGGGACGCATACATACGCATACATATGTATGCATTTACACTCACTGGCCACTTTATTAGGTAAAATAACTGCTCTTCGATGGAAATTTCTAACCAGCCAATCACATGACAGCAAATCAATGCAATTAGGCACGTAGACATGGTCAAGAGAATCTCCTGTAGTTCAAACCAAGCATCAGAATGGGGAAGTACGGTAATTTCAGTGACTTTGAACGTGGCATGGTTGTTGGTAACAGACGGGCTGGTCTGAGTATTTCAGAACGTGTCGATCTACTTGGATTTTCATGCAAAAACCTCTCTGGGGTCAATGCAATTAGGCACGTAGACATGGTCAAGAGAATCTCCTGTAGTTCAAACCAAGCATCAGAATGGGGAAGTACGGTAATTTCAGTGACTTTGAACGTGGCATGGTTGTTGGTAACAGACGGGCTGGTCTGAGTATTTCAGAACCTGTCGATCTACTTGGATTTTCATGCAAAAACCTCTCTGGGGTTCACAGAGAGTCGTCGGAAAAAGAGAATATATCCAGTGGGCGGTAGTTTCTTGGGGGAAAATGCCTTGTGGATGCCAGAGGTCAGAAGAGAATGGCCAGACTGGTTGTAGCTGATAGAAAGGCAACAGTAACTCAAATAACCACTCATTACAACCGAGGTATGCCGAAGAGCATCTCTGAATGCACAACGCGTCGAACCTTGAGGCGGATGGGCCACAGCAGCAGAACCACACTGGGTACCACTCCTGTCAGCAAAGAAGAGGAAACTGAGGCTACAATTCACTCAGGCTCACCAAATAGCCGAAAAGCATCTCTGAATGCACAACGCGTCGAACCTTGAGGCGGATGGGCCCCAACAGCAGAACCACACTGGGTACCACTCCTCTCAGCTAAGAACAGGAAACTGAGACTACAATTCACTCAGGCCCACCAAAATTTGGACAACAGAAGTTTGGAAAAACGTTGCCTGGTATGATGAGTCTCAATGTCGGTTGCAACATTCGGGTGGTATGGTCAGAATTTGGCATCAACAACATGCAGTGTGTTGCGGAAATTATGACGTTGATTTGCCAGAACTGAGCGATGGTGGTATAGTGGTGAGCATAGCTGCCTTCCAAGCAGTTGACCCGGGTTCGATTCCCGGCCATCGCAGCACTACTTTTGTGAGAAATCTGAATTTTCACACTTCAACAGAGTGTTTTCCATGAAAGTCATAACTCTTAGAACTTACTGTCTTCCTGTCTTAAGGAGCACCCACCAAAGGGGATGTAGCTCAGTGGTAGAGCGCATGCTTTGCATGTATGAGGCCCCGGGTTCAATCCCCGGCATCTCCATTATATGTGTTAAAAAAACTCAATGAAGTAAGAAAGGGTAATCAGCAACACTGATTGTTCCAAAAAGGATTAATTATGTTCGTAGTTACACAAACTCGCAAGATGAATTGGACTTAATGCTTGCTATTGAACATCAATCCCTTCAAAAAGCTTTAATGTTCATGAGGAGTATACATGAGACGCATACATATGTATGCATTTACACTCACTGGCCACTTTATTAGGTAAAATAACTGCTCTTCGATGGAAATTTCTAACCAGCCAATCACATGACAGCAAATCAATGCAATTAGGCACGTAGACATGGTCAAGAGAATCTCCTGTAGTTCAAACCAAGCATCAGAATGGGGAAGTACGGTAATTTCAGTGACTTTGAACGTGGCATGGTTGTTGGTAACAGACGGGCTGGTCTGAGTATTTCAGAACGTGTCGATCTACTTGGATTTTCATGCAAAAACCTCTCTGGGGTCAATGCAATTAGGCACGTAGACATGGTCAAGAGAATCTCCTGTAGTTCAAACCAAGCATCAGAATGGGGAAGTACGGTAATTTCAGTGACTTTGAACGTGGCATGGTTGTTGGTAACAGACGGGCTGGTCTGAGTATTTCAGAACCTGTCGATCTACTTGGATTTTCATGCAAAAACCTCTCTGGGGTTCACAGAGAGTTGTCGGAAAAAGAGAATATATCCAGTGGGCGGTAGTTTCTTGGGGGAAAATGCCTTGTGGATGCCAGAGGTCAGAAGAGAATGGCCAGACTGGTTGTAGCTGATAGAAAGGCAACAGTAACTCAAATAACCACTCATTACAACCGAGGTATGCCGAAGAGCATCTCTGAATGCACAACGCGTCGAACCTTGAGGCGGATGGGCCACAGCAGCAGAACCACACTGGGTACCACTCCTGTCAGCAAAGAAGAGGAAACTGAGGCTACAATTCCCTCAGGCTCACCAAATAGCCGAAAAGCATCTCTGAATGCACAACGCGTCGAACCTTGAGGCGGATGGGCCCCAACAGCAGAACCACACTGGGTACCACTCCTCTCAGCTAAGAACAGGAAACTGAGACTACAATTCACTCAGGCCCACCAAAATTTGGACAACAGAAGTTTGGAAAAACGTTGCCTGGTATGATGAGTCTCAATGTCGGTTGCAACATTCGGATGGTATGGTCAGAATTTGGCATCAACAACATGCAGTGTGTTGCGGAAATTATGACGTTGATTTGCCACAACTGAGTGATGGTGGTATAGTGGTGAGCATAGCTGCCTTCCAAGCAGTTGACCCGGGTTCGATTCCCGGCCATCGCAGCACTACTTTTGTGAGAAATCTGAATTTTCACACTTCAACAGAGTGTTTTCCATGAAACTCATAACTCTTAGAACTTCCTGTCTTCCTGTCTTAAGGAGCACCCACCAAAGGGGATGTAGCTCAGTGGTAGAGCGCATGCTTTGCATGTATGAGGCCCCGGGTTCAATCCCCGGCATCTCCATTATATGTGTTAAAAAAACTCAAGGAAGTAAGAAAGGGTAATCAGCAACACTGATTGTTCCAAAAAGGATTAATTATGTTCGTAGTTACACAAACTCGCAAGATGAATTGGACTTAATGCTTGCTATTGAACATCAATCCCTTCAAAAAGCTTTAATGTTCATGAGGAGTATACATGGGACGCATACATATGTATGCATTTACACTCACTGGCCACTTTATTAGGTAAAATAACTGCTCTTCGATGGAAATTTCTAACCAGCCAATCACATGACAGCAAATCAATGCAATTAGGCACGTAGACATGGTCAAGAGAATCTCCTGTAGTTCAAACCAAGCATCAGAATGGGGAAGTACGGTAATTTCAGTGACTTTGAACGTGGCATGGTTGTTGGTAACAGACGGGCTGGTCTGAGTATTTCAGAACGTGTCGATCTACTTGGATTTTCATGCAAAAACCTCTCTGGGGTCAATGCAATTAGGCACGTAGACATGGTCAAGAGAATCTCCTGTAGTTCAAACCAAGCATCAGAATGGGGAAATACGGTAATTTCAGTGACTTTGAACGTGGCATGGTTGTTGGTAACAGACGGGCTGGTCTGAGTATTTCAGAACCTGTCGATCTACTTGGATTTTCATGCAAAAACCTCTCTGGGGTTCACAGAGAGTCGTCGGAAAAAGAGAATATATCCAGTGGGCGGTAGTTTCTTGGGGGAAAATGCCTTGTGGATGCCAGAGGTCAGAAGAGAATGGCCAGACTGGTTGTAGCTGATAGAAAGGCAACAGTAACTCAAATAACCACTCATTACAACCGAGGTATGCCGAAGAGCATCTCTGAATGCACAACGCGTCGAACCTTGAGGCGGATGGGCCACAGCAGCAGAACCACACTGGGTACCACTCCTGTCAGCAAAGAAGAGGAAACTGAGGCTACAATTCACTCAGGCTCACCAAATAGCCGAAAAGCATCTCTGAATGCACAACGCGTCGAACCTTGAGGCGGATGGGCCCCAACAGCAGAACCACACTGGGTACCACTCCTCTCAGCTAAGAACAGGAAACTGAGGCTACAATTCACTCAGGCCCAGCAAATTTGGACAACAGAAGTGTGGAAAAACGTTGCCTGGTATGATGAGTCTCAATGTCGGTTGCAACATTCGGATGGCATGGTCAGAATTTGGCATCAACAACATGCAGTGTTTTGCGGAAATTATTACGTTGATTTCCCAGAACTGAGCGATGGTGGTATAGTGGTGAGCATAGCTGCCTTCCAAGCAGTTGACCCGGGTTCGATTCCCGGCCATCGCAGCACTTCTTTTGTGAGAAATCTGAATTTTCACACTTCAACAGAGAATTTTCCATGAAACTCATAACTCTTAGAACTTCCTGTCTTCCTGTCTTAAGGAGTACCCACCGAAGGGGATGTAGCTCAGTGGTAGAGCGCATGCTTCGCATGTATGAGGCCCCGGCATCTATCCCCGGCATCTCCATTATATGTGTTAAAAAAACTCAATGAAGTAAGAAAGGGTAATCAGCAACACTGATTGTTCCAAAAAGGATTAATTATGTTCATAGTTACACAAACTCGCAAGATGAATTGGACTTAATGCTTGCTATTGAACATCAATCCCTTCAAAAAGCTTTAATGTTCATGAGGAGTATACATGGGACGCATACATATGTATGCATTTACACTCACTGGCCACTTTATTAGGTAAAATAACTGCTCTTCGATGGAAATTTCTAACCAGCCAATCACATGACAGCAAATCAATGCAATTAGGCACGTAGACATGGTCAAGAGAATCTCCTGTAGTTCAAACCAAGCATCAGAATGGGGAAGTACGGTAATTTCAGTGACTTTGAACGTGGCATTGTTGTTGGTAACAGACGGGCTGGTCTGAGTATTTCAGAACCTGTCGATCTACTTGGATTTTCATGCAAAAACCTCTCTGGGGTCAATGCAATTAGGCACGTAGACATGGTCAAGAGAATCTCCTGTAGTTCAAACCAAGCATCAGAATGGGGAAGTACAGTAATTTCAGTGACTTTGAACGTGGCATGGTTGTTGGTAACAGACGGGCTGGTCTGAGTATTTCAGAACCTGTCGATCTACTTGGATTTTCATGCAAAAACCTCCCTGGGGTTCACAGAGAGTCGTCGGAAAAAGAGAATATATCCAGTGGGCGGTAGTTTCTTGGGTGAAAATGCCTTGTGGATGCCAGAGGTCAGAAGAGAATGGCCAGACTGGTTGTAGCTGATAGAAAGGCAACAGTAACTCAAATAACCACTCATTACAACCGAGGTATGCCGAAGAGCATCTCTGAATGCACAACGCGTCGAACCTTGAGGCGGATGGGCCACAGCAGCAGAACCACACTGGGTACCACTCCTGTCAGCAAAGAAGAGGAAACTGAGCCTACAATTTACTCAGGCTCACCAAATAGCCGAAAAGCATCTCTGAATGCACAACGCGTCGAACCTTGAGGCGGATGGGCCCCAGCAGCAGAACCACACTGGGTACCACTCCTCTCAGCTAAGAACAGGAAGCTGAGGCTACAATTCACTCAGGCCCACCAAATTTGGACAACAGAAGTTTGGAAAAACGTTGCCTGGTATGATGAGTCTCAATGTCGGTTGCAACATTCGGATGGCATGGTCTGAATTTGGCATCAACAACATGCAGTGTTTTGCGGAAATTATGACGTTGATTTGCCAGAACTGAGCGATGGTGGTATAGTGGTGAGCATAGCTGCCTTCCAAGCAGTTGACCCGGGTTCGATTCCCGGCCATCGCAGCACTTCTTTTGTGAGAAATCTGAATTTTCACACTTCAACAGAGAATTTTCCATGAAACTCATAACTCTTAGAACTTCCTGTCTTCCTGTCTTAAAGAGTACCCACCGAAGGGGATGTAGCTCAGTGGTAGAGCGCATGCTTCGCATGTATGAGGCCCCGGGTTCAATCCCCGGCATCTCCATTATATGTGTTAAAAAAACTCAATGAAGTAAGAAAGGGTAATCAGCAACACTGATTGTTCCAAAAAGGATTAATTATGTTCATAGTTACACAAACTCGCAAGATGAATTGGACTTAATGCTTGCTATTGAACATCAATCCCTTCAAAAAGCTTTAATGTTCATGAGGAGTATACATGGGACGCATACATATGTATGCATTTACACTCACTGGCCACTTTATTAGGTAAAATAACTGCTCTTCGATGGAAATTTCTAACCAGCCAATCACATGACAGCAAATCAATGCAATTAGGCACGTAGACATGGTCAAGAGAATCTCCTGTAGTTCAAACCAAGCATCAGAATGGGGAAGTACGGTAATTTCAGTGACTTTGAACGTGGCATGGTTGTTGGTAACACACGGGCTGGTCTGAGTATTTCAGAACGTGTCGATCTACTTGGATTTTCATGCAAAAACCTCTCCGGGGTCAATGCAATTAGGCACGTAGACATGGTCAAGAGAATCTCCTGTAGTTCAAACCAAGCATCAGAATGGGGAAGTACGGTAATTTCAGTGACTTTGAACGTGGCATGGTTGTTGGTAACAGACGGGCTGGTCTGAGTATTTCAGAACCTGTCGATCTACTTGGATTTTCATGCAAAAACCTCTCTGGGGTTCACAGAGAGTCGTCGGAAAAAGAGAATATATCCAGTGGGCGGTAGTTTCTTGGGTGAAAATGCCTTGTGGATGCCAGAGGTCAGAAGAGAATGGCCAGACTGGTTGTAGCTGATAGAAAGGCAACAGTAACTCAAATAACCACTCATTACAACCGAGGTATGCCGAAGAGCATCTCTGAATGCACAACGCGTCGAACCTTGAGGCGGATGGGCCACAGCAGCAGAACCACACTGGGTACCACTCCTGTCAGCAAAGAAGAGGAAACTGAGGCTACAATTTACTCAGGCTCACCAAATAGCCGAAAAGCATCTCTGAATGCACAACGCGTCGAACCTTGAGGCGGATGGGCCCCAGCAGCAGAACCACACTGGGTACCACTCCTCTCAGCTAAGAACAGGAAGCTGAGGCTACAATTCACTCAGGCCCACCAAATTTGGACAACAGAAGTTTGGAAAAACGTTGCCTGGTATGATGAGTCTCAATGTCGGTTGCAACATTCGGATGGCATGGTCAGAATTTGGCATCAACAACATGCAGTGTTTTGCGGAAATTATGACGTTGATTTGCCAGAACTGAGCGATGGTGGTATAGTGGTGAGTATAGCTGCCTTCCAAGCAGTTGACCCGGGTTCGATTCCCGGCCATCACAGCACTTCTTTTGTGAGAAATCTGAATTTTCACACTTCAACAGAGAATTTTCCATGAAACTCATAACTCTTAGAACTTCCTGTCTTCCTGTCTTAAAGAGTACCCACCGAAGGGGATGTAGCTCAGTGGTAGAGCGCATGCTTTGCATGTATGAGGCCCCGGGTTCAATCCCCGGCATCTCCATTATATGTGTTAAAAAAACTCAATGAAGTACGAAAGGGTAATCAGCAACACTGATTGTTCCAAAAAGGATTAATTATGTTCATAGTTACACAAACTCGCAAGATGAATTGGACTTAATGCTTGCTATTGAACATCAATCCCTTCAAAAAGCTTTAATGTTCATGAGGAGTATACATGGGACGCATACATATGTATGCATTTACACTCACTGGCCACTTTATTAGTTAAAATAACTGCTCTTCGATGGAAATTTCTAACCAGCCAATCACATGACAGCAAATCAATGCAATTAGGCACGTAGACATGGTCAAGAGAATCTCCTGTAGTTCAAACCAAGCATCAGAATGGGGAAGTACGGTAATTTCAGTGACTTTGAACGTGGCATGGTTGTTGGTAACACACGGGCTGGTCTGAGTATTTCAGAACGTGTCGATCTACTTGGATTTTCATGCAAAAACCTCTCCGGGGTCAATGCAATTAGGCACGTAGACATGGTCAAGAGAATCTCCTGTAGTTCAAACCAAGCATCAGAATGGGGAAGTACGGTAATTTCAGTGACTTTGAACGTGGCATGGTTGTTGGTAACAGACGGGCTGGTCTGAGTATTTCAGAACCTGTCGATCTACTTGGATTTTCATGCAAAAACCTCTCTGGGGTTCACAGAGAGTCGTCGGAAAAAGAGAATATATCCAGTGGGCGGTAGTTTCTTGGGTGAAAATGCCTTGTGGATGCCAGAGGTCAGAAGAGAATGGCCAGACTGGTTGTAGCTGATAGAAAGGCAACAGTAACTCAAATAACCACTCATTACAACCGAGGTATGCCGAAGAGCATCTCTGAATGCACAACGCGTCGAACCTTGAGGCGGATGGGCCACAGCAGCAGAACCACACTGGGTACCACTCCTGTCAGCAAAGAAGAGGAAACTGAGGCTACAATTTACTCAGGCTCACCAAATAGCCGAAAAGCATCTCTGAATGCACAACGCGTCGAACCTTGAGGCGGATGGGCCACAGCAGCAGAACCACACTGGGTACCACTCCTCTCAGCTAAGAACAGGAAACTGAGGCTACAATTCACTCAGGCCCACCAAATTTGGACAACAGAAGTTTGGAAAAACGTTGCCTGGTATGATGAGTCTCAATGTCGGTTGCAACATTCGGATGGCATGGTCAGAATTTGGCATCAATAACATGCAGTGTTTTGCGGAAATTATGACGTTGATTTCCCAGAACTGAGCGATGGTGGTATAGTGGTGAGCATAGCTGCCTTCCAAGCAGTTGACCCGGGTTCGATTCCCAGCCATCGCAGCACTTCTTTTGTGAGAAATCTGAATTTTCACAATTCAACAGAGAATTTTCCATGAAACTCATAACTCTTAGAACTTCCTGTCTTCCTGTCTTAAAGAGTACCCACCGAAGGGGATGTAGCTCAGTGGTAGAGCGCATGCTTTGCATGTATGAGGCCCCGGGTTCAATCCCCGGCATCTCCATTATATGTGTTAAAAAAACTCAATGAAGTACGAAAGGGTAATCAGCAACACTGATTGTTCCAAAAAGGATTAATTATGTTCATAGTTACACAAACTCGCAAGATGAATTGGACTTAATGCTTGCTATTGAACATCAATCCCTTCAAAAAGCTTTAATGTTCATGAGGAGTATACATGGGACGCATACATATGTATGCATTTACACTCACTGGCCACTTTATTAGTTAAAATAACTGCTCTTCGATGGAAATTTCTAACCAGCCAATCACATGACAGCAAATCAATGCAATTAGGCACGTAGACATGGTCAAGAGAATCTCCTGTAGTTCAAACCAAGCATCAGAATGGGGAAGTACGGTAATTTCAGTGACTTTGAAGGTGGCATGGTTGTTGGTAACACACGGGCTGGTCTGAGTATTTCAGAACGTGTCGATCTACTTGGATTTTCATGCAAAAACCTCTCCGGGGTCAATGCAATTAGGCACGTAGACATGGTCAAGAGAATCTCCTGTAGTTCAAACCAAGCATCAGAATGGGGAAGTACGGTAATTTCAGTGACATTGAACGTGGCATGGTTGTTGGTAACAGACGGGCTGGTCTGAGTATTTCAGAACCTGTCGATCTACTTGGATTTTCATGCAAAAACCTCTCTGGGGTTCACAGAGAGTCGTCGGAAAAAGAGAATATATCCAGTGGGCGGTAGTTTCTTGGGTGAAAATGCCTTGTGGATGCCAGAGGTCAGAAGAGAATGGCCAGACTGGTTGTAGCTGATAGAAAGGCAACAGTAACTCAAATAACCACTCATTACAACCGAGGTATGCCGAAGAGCATCTCTGAATGCACAACGCGTCGAACCTTGAGGCGGATGGGCCACAGCAGCAGAACCACACTGGGTACCACTCCTGTCAGCAAAGAAGAGGAAACTGAGGCTACAATTTACTCAGGCTCACCAAATAGCCGAAAAGCATCTCTGAATGCACAACGCGTCGAACCTTGAGGCGGATGGGCCACAGCAGCAGAACCACACTGGGTACCACTCCTCTCAGCTAAGAACAGGAAACTGAGGCTACAATTCACTCAGGCCCACCAAATTTGGACAACAGAAGTTTGGAAAAACGTTGCCTGGTATGATGAGTCTCAATGTCGGTTGCAACATTCGGATGGCATGGTCAGAATTTGGCATCAATAACATGCAGTGTTTTGCGGAAATTATGACGTTGATTTGCCAGAACTGAGCGATGGTGGTATAGTGGTGAGCATAGCTGCCTTCCAAGCAGTTGACCCGGGTTCGATTCCCAGCCATCGCAGCACTTCTTTTGTGAGAAATCTGAATTTTCACAATTCAACAGAGAATTTTCCATGAAACTCATAACTCTTAGAACTTCCTGTCTTCCTGTCTTAAAGAGTACCCACCGAAGGGGATGTAGCTCAGTGGTAGAGCGCATGCTTTGCATGTATGAGGCCCCGGATTCAATCCCCGGCATCTCCATTATATGTGTTAAAAAAACTCAATGAAGTAAGAAAGGGTAATCAGCAACACTGATTGTTCCAAAAAGGATTAATTAAGTTCATAGTTACACAAACTCGCAAGATGAATTGGACTTAATGCTTGCTATTGAACATCAATCCCTTCAAAAAGCTTTAATGTTCATGAGGAGTATACATGGGACGCATACATATGTATGCATTTACACTCACTGGCCACTTTATTAGGTAAAATAACTGCTCTTCGATGGAAATTTCTAACCAGCCAATCACATGACAGCAAATCAATGCAATTAGGCACGTAGACATGGTCAAGAGAATCTCCTGTAGTTCAAACCAAGCATCAGAATGGGGAAGTACGGTAATTTCAGTGACTTTGAACGTGGCATGGTTGTTGGTAACACACGGGCTGGTCTGAGTATTTCAGAACGTGTCGATCTACTTGGATTTTCATGCAAAAACCTCTCCGGGGTCAATGCAATTAGGCACGTAGACATGGTCAAGAGAATCTCCTGTAGTTCAAACCAAGCATCAGAATGGGGAAGTACGGTAATTTCAGTGACTTTGAACGTGGTATGGTTGTTGGTAACAGACGGGCTGGTCTGAGTATTTCAGAACCTGTCGATCTACTTGGATTTTCATGCAAAAACCTCTCTGGGGTTCACAGAGAGTCGTCGGAAAAAGAGAATATATCCAGTGGGCGGTAGTTTCTTGGGTGAAAATGCCTTGTGGATGCCAGAGGTCAGAAGAGAATGGCCAGACTGGTTGTAGCTGATAGAAAGGCAACAGTAACTCAAATAACCACTCATTACAACCGAGGTATGCCGAAGAGCATCTCTGAATGCACAACGCGTCGAACCTTGAGGCGGATGGGCCACAGCAGCAGAACCACACTGGGTACCACTCCTGTCAGCAAAGAAGAGGAAACTGAGGCTACAATTTACTCAGGCTCACCAAATAGCCGAAAAGCATCTCTGAATGCACAACGCGTCGAACCTTGAGGCGGATGGGCCCCAGCAGCAGAACCACACTGGGTACCACTCCTCTCAGCTAAGAACAGGAAGCTGAGGCTACAATTCACTCAGGCCCACCAAATTTGGACAACAGAAGTTTGGAAAAACGTTGCCTGGTATGATGAGTCTCAATGTCGGTTGCAACATTCGGATGGCATGGTCAGAATTTGGCATCAACAACATGCAGTGTTTTGCGGAAATTATGACGTTGATTTGCCAGAACTGAGCGATGGTGGTATAGTGGTGAGTATAGCTGCCTTCCAAGCAGTTGACCCGGGTTCGATTCCCGGCCATCGCAGCACTTCTTTTGTGAGAAATCTGAATTTTCACACTTCAACAGAGAATTTTCCATGAAACTCATAACTCTTAGAACTTCCTGTCTTCCTGTCTTAAAGAGTACCCACCGAAGGGGATGTAGCTCAGTGGTAGAGCGCATGCTTTGCATGTATGAGGCCCCGGGTTCAATCCCCGGCATCTCCATTATATGTGTTAAAAAAACTCAATGAAGTACGAAAGGGTAATCAGCAACACTGATTGTTCCAAAAAGGATTAATTATGTTCATAGTTACACAAACTCGCAAGATGAATTGGACTTAATGCTTGCTATTGAACATCAATCCCTTCAAAAAGCTTTAATGTTCATGAGGAGTATACATGGGACGCATACATATGTATGCATTTACACTCACTGGCCACTTTATTAGTTAAAATAACTGCTCTTCGATGGAAATTTCTAACCAGCCAATCACATGACAGCAAATCAATGCAATTAGGCACGTAGACATGGTCAAGAGAATCTCCTGTAGTTCAAACCAAGCATCAGAATGGGGAAGTACGGTAATTTCAGTGACTTTGAACGTGGCATGGTTGTTGGTAACACACGGGCTGGTCTGAGTATTTCAGAACGTGTCGATCTACTTGGATTTTCATGCAAAAACCTCTCCGGGTTCAATGCAATTAGGCACGTAGACATGGTCAAGAGAATCTCCTGTAGTTCAAACCAAGCATCAGAATGGGGAAGTACGGTAATTTCAGTGACTTTGAACGTGGCATGGTTGTTGGTAACAGACGGGCTGGTCTGAGTATTTCAGAACCTGTCGATCTACTTGGATTTTCATGCAAAAACCTCTCTGGGGTTCACAGAGAGTCGTCGGAAAAAGAGAATATATCCAGTGGGCGGTAGTTTCTTGGGTGAAAATGCCTTGTGGATGCCAGAGGTCAGAAGAGAATGGCCAGACTGGTTGTAGCTGATAGAAAGGCAACAGTAACTCAAATAACCACTCATTACAACCGAGGTATGCCGAAGAGCATCTCTGAATGCACAACGCGTCGAACCTTGAGGCGGATGGGCCACAGCAGCAGAACCACACTGGGTACCACTCCTGTCAGCAAAGAAGAGGAAACTGAGGCTACAATTTACTCAGGCTCACCAAATAGCCGAAAAGCATCTCTGAATGCACAACGCGTCGAACCTTGAGGCGGATGGGCCACAGCAGCAGAACCACACTGGGTACCACTCCTCTCAGCTAAGAACAGGAAACTGAGGCTACAATTCACTCAGGCCCACCAAATTTGGACAACAGAAGTTTGGAAAAACGTTGCCTGGTATGATGAGTCTCAATGTCGGTTGCAACATTCGGATGGCATGGTCAGAATTTGGCATCAATAACATGCAGTGTTTTGCGGAAATTATGACGTTGATTTGCCAGAACTGAGCGATGGTGGTATAGTGGTGAGCATAGCTGCCTTCCAAGCAGTTGACCCGGGTTCGATTCCCAGCCATCGCAGCACTTCTTTTGTGAGAAATCTGAATTTTCACAATTCAACAGAGAATTTTCCATGAAACTCATAACTCTTAGAACTTCCTGTCTTCCTGTCTTAAAGAGTACCCACCGAAGGGGATGTAGCTCAGTGGTAGAGCGCATGCTTTGCATGTATGAGGCCCCGGATTCAATCCCCGGCATCTCCATTATATGTGTTAAAAAAACTCAATGAAGTAAGAAAGGGTAATCAGCAACACTGATTGTTCCAAAAAGGATTAATTAAGTTCATAGTTACACAAACTCGCAAGATGAATTGGACTTAATGCTTGCTATTGAACATCAATCCCTTCAAAAAGCTTTAATGTTCATGAGGAGTATACATGGGACGCATACATATGTATGCATTTACACTCACTGGCCACTTTATTAGGTAAAATAACTGCTCTTCGATGGAAATTTCTAACCAGCCAATCACATGACAGCAAATCAATGCAATTAGGCACGTAGACATGGTCAAGAGAATCTCCTGTAGTTCAAACCAAGCATCAGAATGGGGAAGTACGGTAATTTCAGTGACTTTGAACGTGGCATGGTTGTTGGTAACACACGGGCTGGTCTGAGTATTTCAGAACGTGTCGATCTACTTGGATTTTCATGCAAAAACCTCTCCGGGGTCAATGCAATTAGGCACGTAGACATGGTCAAGAGAATCTCCTGTAGTTCAAACCAAGCATCAGAATGGGGAAGTACGGTAATTTCAGTGACTTTGAACGTGGTATGGTTGTTGGTAACAGACGGGCTGGTCTGAGTATTTCAGAACCTGTCGATCTACTTGGATTTTCATGCAAAAACCTCTCTGGGGTTCACAGAGAGTCGTCGGAAAAAGAGAATATATCCAGTGGGCGGTAGTTTCTTGGGTGAAAATGCCTTGTGGATGCCAGAGGTCAGAAGAGAATGGCCAGACTGGTTGTAGCTGATAGAAAGGCAACAGTAACTCAAATAACCACTCATTACAACCGAGGTATGCCGAAGAGCATCTCTGAATGCACAACGCGTCGAACCTTGAGGCGGATGGGCCACAGCAGCAGAACCACACTGGGTACCACTCCTGTCAGCAAAGAAGAGGAAACTGAGGCTACAATTTACTCAGGCTCACCAAATAGCCGAAAAGCATCTCTGAATGCACAACGCGTCGAACCTTGAGGCGGATGGGCCCCAGCAGCAGAACCACACTGGGTACCACTCCTCTCAGCTAAGAACAGGAAGCTGAGGCTACAATTCACTCAGGCCCACCAAATTTGGACAACAGAAGTTTGGAAAAACGTTGCCTGGTATGATGAGTCTCAATGTCGGTTGCAACATTCGGATGGCATGGTCAGAATTTGGCATCAACAACATGCAGTGTTTTGCGGAAATTATGACGTTGATTTGCCAGAACTGAGCGATGGTGGTATAGTGGTGAGCATAGCTGCCTTCCAAGCAGTTGACCCGGGTTCGATTCCCGGCCATCGCAGCACTTCTTTTGTGAGAAATCTGAATTTTCACACTTCAACAGAGAATTTTCCATGAAACTCATAACTCTTAGAACTTCCTGTCTTCCTGTCTTAAAGAGTACCCACCGAAGGGGATGTAGCTCAGTGGTAGAGCGCATGCTTTGCATGTATGAGGCCCCGGGTTCAATCCCCGGCATCTCCATTATATGTGTTAAAAAAACTCAATGAAGTAAGAAAGGGTAATCAGCAACACTGATTGTTCCAAAAAGGATTAATTATGTTCATAGTTACACAAACTCGCAAGATGAATTGGACTTAATGCTTGCTATTGAACATCAATCCCTTCAAAAAGCTTTAATGTTCATGAGGAGTATACATGGGACGCATACATATGTATGCATTTACACTCACTGGCCACTTTATTAGGTAAAATAACTGCTCTTCGATGGAAATTTCTAACCAGCCAATCACATGACAGCAAATCAATGCAATTAGGCACGTAGACATGGTCAAGAGAATCTCCTGTAGTTCAAACCAAGCATCAGAATGGGGAAGTACGGTAATTTCAGTGACTTTGAACGTGGCATGGTTGTTGGTAACACACGGGCTGGTCTGAGTATTTCAGAACGTGTCGATCTACTTGGATTTTCATGCAAAAACCTCTCCGGGGTCAATGCAATTAGGCACGTAGACATGGTCAAGAGAATCTCCTGTAGTTCAAACCAAGCATCAGAATGGGGAAGTACGGTAATTTCAGTGACTTTGAACGTGGCATGGTTGTTGGTAACAGACGGGCTGGTCTGAGTATTTCAGAACCTGTCGATCTACTTGGATTTTCATGCAAAAACCTCTCTGGGGTTCACAGAGAGTCGTCGGAAAAAGAGAATATATCCAGTGGGCGGTAGTTTCTTGGGTGAAAATGCCTTGTGGATGCCAGAGGTCAGAAGAGAATGGCCAGACTGGTTGTAGCTGATAGAAAGGCAACAGTAACTCAAATAACCACTCATTACAACCGAGGTATGCCGAAGAGCATCTCTGAATGCACAACGCGTCGAACCTTGAGGCGGATGGGCCACAGCAGCAGAACCACACTGGGTACCACTCCTGTCAGCAAAGAAGAGGAAACTGAGGCTACAATTTACTCAGGCTCACCAAATAGCCGAAAAGCATCTCTGAATGCACAACGCGTCGAACCTTGAGGCGGATGGGCCACAGCAGCAGAACCACACTGGGTACCACTCCTCTCAGCTAAGAACAGGAAACTGAGGCTACAATTCACTCAGGCCCACCAAATTTGGACAACAGAAGTTTGGAAAAACGTTGCCTGGTATGATGAGTCTCAATGTCGGTTGCAACATTCGGATGGCATGGTCAGAATTTGGCATCAATAACATGCAGTGTTTTGCGGAAATTATGACGTTGATTTGCCAGAACTGAGCGATGGTGGTATAGTGGTGAGCATAGCTGCCTTCCAAGCAGTTGACCCGGGTTCGATTCCCGGCCATCGCAGCACTTCTTGTGTGAGAAATCTGAATTTTCACACTTCAACAGAGAATTTTCCATGAAACTCATAACTCTTAGAACTTCCTGTCTTCCTGTCTTAAAGAGTACCCACCGAAGGGGATGTAGCTCAGTGGTAGAGCGCATGCTTTGCATGTATGAGGCCCCGGGTTCAATCCCCGGCATCTCCATTATATGTGTTAAAAAAACTCAATGAAGTAAGAAAGGGTAATCAGCAACACTGATTGTTCCAAAAAGGATTAATTATGTTCATAGTTACACAAACTCGCAAGATGAATTGGACTTAATGCTTGCTATTGAACATCAATCCCTTCAAAAAGCTTTAATGTTCATGAGGAGTATACATGGGACGCATACATATGTATGCATTTACACTCACTGGCCACTTTATTAGGTAAAATAACTGCTCTTCGATGGAAATTTCTAACCAGCAAATCAATGCAATTAGGCACGTAGACATGGACATCAAACCAAGCATCAGAATGGGGAAGTACGGTAATTTCAGTGACTTTGAACGTGGCATGGTTGTTGATAACAGACGGGCTGGTCTGAGTATTTCAGAACGTGTCGATCTACTTGGATTTTCATGCAAAAACCTCTCTGGGGTCAATGCAATTAGGCACGTAGACATGGTCAAGAGAATCTCCTGTAGTTCAAACCAAGCATCAGAATGGGGAAGTACGGTAATTTCAGTGACTTTGAACGTGGCATGGTTGTTGGTAACAGATGGGCTGGTCTGAGTATTTCAGAACCTGTCGATCTACTTGGATTTTCATGCAAAAACCTCTTTGGGGTTCACAGAGAGTCGTCGGAAAAAGAGAATATATCCAGTGGGCGGTAGTTTCTTAAGGGGCAATTGCCTTGTGGATGCCAGAGGTCAGAAGAGAATGGCCAGACTGGATGTAGCTGATAGAAAGGCAACAGTAACTCAAATAACCACTCATTACAACCGAGGTATGCCGACGAGCATCTCTGAATGCACAACGCGTAGAACCTTGAGGCGGATGGGCCACAGCAGCAGAACCACACTGGGTACCACTCCTGTCAGCAAAGAAGAGGAAACTGAGGCTACAATTCACTCAGGCTCACCAAATAGCCGAAAAGCATCTCTGAATGCACAACGCGTCGAACCTTGAGGCGGATGGGCCCCAGCAGCAGAACCACACTGGGTACCACTCCTCTCAGCTAAGAACAGGAAACTGAGGCTACAATTCACTCAGGCCCACCAAATTTGGACAACAGAAGTTTGGAAAAACGTTGCCTGGTATGATGAGTCTCAATGTCGGTTGCAACATTCGGATGGCATGGTCAGAATTTGGCATTAATAACATGCAGTGTTTTGCGGAAATTATGACGTTTATTTGCCAGAACTGAGCGATGGTGGTATAGTGGTGAGCATAGCTGCCTTCCAAGCAGTTGACCCGGGTTCGATTCCCGGCCATCGCAGCACTTCTTGTGTGAGAAATCTGAGTTTTCACACTTCAACAGAGAATTTTCCATGAAACTCATAACTCTTAGAACTTCCTGTCTTCCTGTCTTAAAGAGTACCCACCGAAGGGGATGTAGCTCAGTGGTAGAGCGCATGCTTCGCATGTATGAGGCCCCGGGTTCAATCCCCGGCATCTCCATTATATGTGTTAAAAAAACTCAATGAAGTAAGAAAGGGTAGTCAGCAACACTGATTGTTCCAACAAGGATTAATTATGTTCATAGTTACACAAACTCGCAAGATGAATTGGACTTAATGCTTGCTATTGAACATCAATCCCTTCAAAAAGCTTTAATGTTCATGAGGAGTATACATGGGACGCATACATATGTATGCATTTACACTCACTGGCCACTTTATTAGGTAAAATAACTGCTCCAACTGCTCTTCGAGCATCTCTGAATGCACAACGCGTCGAACCTTGAGGTGGATGGGCCACAGCAGCAGAACCACACTGGGTACCACTCCTGTCAGCAAAGAAGAGGAAACTGAGGCTACAATTCACTCAGGCTCACCAAATAGCCGAAAAGCATCTCTGAATGCACAACGCGTCAAACCTTGAGGCGGATGGATGAGTCTCAATGTCAGTTGCAACATTCGGATGGTATGGTCAGAATTTGGCATCAACAACATGCAGTGTGTTGCGGAAATTATGACGTGGATTTGCCAGAACTGAGCGATGGTGGTATAGTGGTGAGCATAGCTGCCTTCCAAGCAGTTGACCCGGGTTCGATTCCCGGCCATTGCAGCACTACTTTTGTGAGAAATCTGAATTTTCACACTTCAACTGACTTTTTTCCATGGAACTCATAACTCTTAGAACTTCCTGTCTTCCTGTCTTAAGGAGCACCCACCGAAGGGGATGTAGCTCAGTGGTAGAGCGCATGCTTAGCATGTATGAGGCCCCGGGTGCAATCCCCGGCATCTCCATTATTTGCATTAATAAACCCAATAAAGTAAGAAAGAGTAATCTGCAACACTGATTGTTCCAAAAAGGATGAATTATGTTCATAGTTAGACAAACTCACAAGATGAATTGGACTTAATGCTTGCTATTGAACATCAATCCCTTCAAAAAGCTTTAATGTTCATTGGAGTATACATGGGACACATACATATGTATGCATTTACACTCACTGGCCACTTTATTAGGTAAAATAACTGCTCCAACTGCTCTTCGAGCATCTCTGAATGCACAACGCGTCCAACCTTGAGGTGGATGGGCCACAGCAGCAGAACCACACTGGGTACCGCTCCTGTCAGCAAAGAAGAGGAAACTGAGGCTACAATTCACTCAGGCTCACCAAATAGCCGAAAAGCATCTCTGAATGCACAACGCGTCAAACCTTGAGGCGGATGGATGAGTCTCAATGTCGGTTGCAACATTCGGATGGTATGGTCAGAATTTGGCATCAACAACATGCAGTGTGTTGCGGAAATTATGACGTGGATTTGCCAGAACTGAGCGATGGTGGTATAGTGGTGAGCATAGCTGCCTTCCAAGCAGTTGACCCGGGTTCGATTCCCGGCCATTGCAGCACTTCTTTTGTGAGAAATCTGAATTTTCACACTTCAAAGTAACCGTTAAATCCCCACCCTGTGCTCAGTTTATCCAAATAACGCCTGTTAAGAAATTTGATCCGATGTTCCGGGGATCAAAAGAGCCGCCGGTCCGGCCGCATCAGCAGCTCACGGCCGGAGAACAGACGCGATCGCCGGGTAAAACTACGCTGTCGTCCCGGGGAGAAACTGCAGCTCTGTGGAGAATTGTCGCCGGCTGAAATAAATCATTTAGGAAAATAAATGTTGGTTTAATAGATGAAATCTAACAGTCGAGCATAGCTGCCTTCCAAGCAGTTGACCTGGGTTCGATTCCCGGCCATCGCAGCACTACTTTTGTGAGAAATCTGAATTTTCACACTTCAACATACTGTTTTCCATGGGTCTCATAACTCTTAGAACTTCCTGTCTTCCTGTCTTAAGGAGCACCCACCAAAGGGGATGTAGCTTAGTGGTAGAGCGCATGCTTAGCATTAATAAACCCAATAAAGTAAGAAAGAGTTATCTGCAACACTGATTTTTCCAAAATGGATGAATTATGTTCATAGTTAGACAAACTCACAAGATGAATTGGACTTAATTCTTGCTATTGAACATCAATCCCTTCAAAAAGCTTTAATGTTCATGAGGAGTATATATGGGACACATACATATGTATGCATTTACACTCACTGGCCACTTTATTAGGTAAAATAACTGCTCTTCGATGGAAATTTCTAACCAGCCAATCACATGACAGCAAATCAATGCAATTAGGCACGTAGACATGGTCAAGAGAATCTCCTGTAGTTCAAACCAAGCATCGGAATGGGGAAGTACGGTGATTTCAGTGACTTTGAGCGTGGCATGTTTGTTGGTAACAGACGGGCTGGTCTGAGTATTTCAGAACCTGCCGATCTGCTTGGATTTTCATGCAAAAACCTCTCTGGGGTTCACAGAGAGTCGTCGGAAAAAGAGAATATATCCAGTGGGCGGTAGTTTCTTGGGGGCAAATGCCTTGTGGATGCCAGAGGTCAGAAGAGAATGGCCAGACTGGATGTAGCTGATAGAAAGGCAACAGTAACTCAAATAACCACTCATTACAACCGAGGTATGCCGAAGAGCATCTCTGAATGCACAACGCGTCGAACCTTGAGGCGGATGGGCCACAGCAGCAGAACCACACTGGGTACCACTCCCACCAGAAAAGAAGAGGAAAATGAGGCTACAATTCACTCAGACTTCCCAAATAGCCGAAAAGCATCTCTGAATGCACAACGCGTCGAACCTTGAGGCGGATGGGCCACAGCAGCAGAACCACACTGGGTACCACTCCTGTCAGCAATGAAGAGGAAACTGAGGCTACAATTCACTCAGGCTCACCAGATAGCCGAAAAGCATCTCTGAATGCACAACGCGTCGAGCCTTGAGGCGGATGGGCCACAGCAGCAGAACCACACTGGGTAACACTCCTCTCAGCTAAGAACAGGAAACTGAGGCTACAATTCACTCAGGCTCACCAAATAGCCGAAAAGCATCTCTGAATGCACAACGCGTCGAACCTTGAGGCGGATGGGCCACAGCAGCAAAACCACACTGGGTACCACTCCTCTCAGCTAAGAACAGGAAACTGAGGCTACAATTCACTCAGGCTCAACAAATAGCCGAAGAGCATCTCTGAATGCACAACGCGTCGAACCTTGAGGCGGATCGGCCACAGCAGCAGAACCACACTGGGTACCACTCCTCTCAGCTAAGAACAGGAAACTGAGGCTACAATTCACTCAGGCTCACCAAATAGCCGAAGAGCATCTCTGAATGCACAACGCGTCGAACCTTGAGGCGGATGGGCCACAGCAGCAGAACCACACTGGGTACCACTCCTCTCAGCTAAGAACAGGAAACTGAGGTTACAATTCACTCAGGCCCACCAAATTTGGACAACAGAAGTTTGGAAAAACGTTGCCTGGTATGATGAGTCTCAATGTCGGTTGCAACATTCAGATGGTATGGTCATAATTTGGCATCAACAACATGCAGTGTGTTGCGGAAATTATGACGTTGATTTGCTAGAACTGCGCGATGGTGGTATAGTGGTGAGCATAGCTGCCTTCCAAGCAGTTGACCCGGGTTCGATTCCCGGCCATCGCAGCACTCCTTTTGTGAGAAATCTGAATTTTCACACTTCAACAGAGTGTTTTCCATGGAACTCGTAGCTCTTAGAACTTCCTGTCTTCCTGTCTTAAGGAGCACCCACCGAAGGGGATGTAGCTCAGTGGTAGAGCGCATGCTTCGCATGTTTGAGGCCCCGGGTTCAATCCCCGGCATCTCCATTACTTGTGTTAATAAACCCAATGAAGTAAGAATGGGTAATCAGCAACACTGATTGTTCCAAAAAGGATGAAGTATGTTCATAGTTAGACAAACTTACAAGATTAATTGGACTTAATGCTTGCTATTGAACATCAATCTCTTCAAAAAGCCTTAATGTTCATGAGGTGTATACATGGGACACATACATATGTATGCATTTACACTCACTGGCCACTTTATTAGGTAAGATAACTGCTCCAACTGCTCTTCGATGGAAATTTCTAACCAGCCAATCACATGACAGCAAATCAATGCAATTAGGCACGTAGACATGGTCAAGAGAATCTCCTGTAGTTCAAACCAAGCATCGGAATGGGGAAGTACGGTGATTTCAGTGACTTTGAGCGTGGCATGGTTGTTTGTAACAGACGGGCTGGTCTGAGTATTTCAGAACCTGCCGATCTGCTTGGATTTTCATGCAAAAACCTCTCTGGGGTTCACAGAGAGTCGTCGGAAAAAGAGAATATATCCAGTGGGCGGTAGTTTCTTGGGGGCAAATGCCTTGTGGATGCCAGAGGTCAGAAGAGAATGGCCAGACTGGATGTAGCTGATAGAAAGGCAACAGTAACTCAAATAACCACTCATTACAACCGAGGTATGCCGAAGAGCATCTCTGAATGCACAACGCGTCGAACCTTGAGGCGGATGGGCCACAGCAGCAGAACCACACTGGGTACCACTCCTCTCAGCTAAGAACAGAAAACTAAGGCTACAATTCACTCAGGCTCACCAATTGGCCGAAGAGCATCTCTGAATGCACAACGCGTCGAACCTTGAGGTGGATGGGCCACAGCAGCAGAACCACACTGGGTACCACTCCTGTCAGCAAAGAAGAGGAAACTGAGGCTACAATTCACTCAGGCTCACCAAATAGCTGAAAAGCATCTCTGAATGCACAACGCGTCGAACCTTGAGGCGGATGGGCCACAGTAGCAGAACCACACTGGGTACCACTCCTCTCAGCTAAGAACAGGAAACTGAGGCTACAATTCACTCAGGCTCCCCAAATAGCCGAAAAGCATCTCTGAATGCACAACGCGTCGAACCTTGAGGCGGATGGGCCACAGCAGCAGAACCACACTGGGTACATCTCCTGTCAGCAAAGAAGGGGAAAATTAGGCTACAATTCACTCAGGCTTCCCAAATAGCCGAAAAGCATCTCTGAATGCACAACGCGTCGAACCTTGAGGCGGATGGGCCACAGCAGCAGAACCACACTGGGTACCACTCCTCTCAGCTAAGAACAGGAAACTGAGGTTACAATTCACTCAGGCCCACCAAATTTGGACAACAGAAGTTTGGAAAAACGTTGCCTGGTATGATGAGTCTCAATGTCGGTTGCAACATTCAGATGGTATGGTCAGAATTCGGTATCAACAACATGCAGTGTGTTGTGGAAATTATGACGTTAATTTGCCAGAACTGAGCGATGGTGGTATAGTGGTGAGCATAGCTGCCTTCCAAGCAGTTGACCCGGGTTCGATTCCCGGCCATCGCAGCACTACTTTTGTGAAAAATCTGAATTTTTACACTTCAACAGAGTGTTTTCCATGGAACTCGTAGCTCTTAGAACTTCCTGTCTTCCTGTCTTAAGGAGCACCCACCGAAGGGGATGTAGCTCAGTGGTAGAGCGCATGCTTAGCATGTATGAGGCCCCGGGTTCAATCCCCGGTATCTCCATTATTTGTGTTAATAAACCCAATGAAGTAAGAAAGGGTAATCAGCAACACTGATTGCATCCATAAAGGATGAATTATGTTCACAGTTAGACAAACTCACAAGATGAATTGGACTTACTGCTTGCTATTGAACATCAATCCCTTCAAAAAGCTTTAATGGTCATGAGGAGTATATATGGGACACATACATATGTATGCATTTACACTCACCGGCAACTTTTTTAGGTAAAATATCTGCTCCAACTGCTCTTCGATGGAAATTTCTAACCAGCCAATCACATGACAGCAAATCAATGCAATTAGGCACGTAGACATGGTCAAGAGAAGAAAAGAAACAAAAGGCAGATGAGGAGAGAAGAGAGGAAAAGGTACAGAAAGAATTGAATGACATCAAAGAAAAAGATGAAGAACATCTTAAAGAAATGGAAAGAGGATAGAACAAAAGAAAGAAAAGTTGGTGAAGAAGAAAAGTTTGTTCAGCCGGATTTTGTCCGTTATTTATGTCTGCAAACATCTGAATATTGTGCAGGAATGATTCACTTCTTGATCTGGAAGCTTATGTCTAGTTGGTGTGTAGAAGAGGATGGATAAACACGGCCGCTATGAAAGTAGAACAGAATCAACCACAATGATCACATTATCCTTCTATAAAAGTTGCTTAATGGTTCAGGACAAACGTTGACATTAAAAGTGTTTTGTCTGATGAAACACATAAAAAATGAACACAGATCATTCCACTGAGCCTCCGATTTGTGATTTTAATGTTATGGTGTCATTTTGAGCCGTAGCTCCCGGCATAATTACAATCTAATCTAAAGGATTTACATCATGACACATGTAGCATTTACTACAGGTAAATTGTTGTTTTAACTAATAAAATCTTACATTTTAAAAATGATGAAATGTCCTTTTACAGAATCAACATTAAAAGATGAAGTGAAACAGAATAATTTGTGCTGAGAAAGCTCACTCTTTCTGTGTCCGACACATCAGCAGATAACGTTGTAAAATAAATGTAATTATCAAGCTGCAAATCAAGAGCATGTTGATCTGAAACACTGACGAGGAAAAGCACACATAACTACCTCTAAAAGCTTCTCATCTTTTCAGAGGGACATGAAATAACTCATACCCAACAAGAATAGTGACCTCACAGCTGATGTTTTGGACATGAATGTTTATTTTGGCAGACGAGCTTCAAGCAGGAAAATGTTCTTTTAAAAGTTTGATGTTGGCTCCCTCTGATGGTTTTCTAGGAATACTGCAAACACACAGATCTGACACACGATCGTCAATCCTGGAATGAGAATAAAGACGTTTCCAGAGGAGTCAGGGGTCCGTGGTCCACAGAGATTAAAGTCAGGAGGTGTTGGTCTTTTGTGGACTCTTCGTTCAGGTTTTTCTGTAAAAAAAGGTGGAAGCGGTTGAGAATAGGTGTTATTTTGTTCTAGTGTCCTGCTCAGATTATGTTTCACCACCATCCTGCCCTTTTAATTATTTTCTGAACACAGAGCTTCCAATTTGTGATTTTAATGTTATGGTGTCATTTTGAGCCGTATCTCCCGGGATTATTACAATATAATTTCACCCAGATCCTGATACAGTTTATTAACAGTTGGTACGTGGAGATTAATCGGGAAATTATAACTTTCATGGCACATTTTCCTTCTGGGAGTTTTCAGTGAGTCTGGCGCTTCCTTTGCAGGTCAATGTCTCGAGCGGGAAAACCAAGTCACTAACACTAACCAAGTCTTCTGGATGAAACCTTTGACTTTGAAGAAAGATGTAAAAAGAGAAATTCTCTTTAAAAGATTCTCTCAGAACATCTTACAGAAAAAAGCAAAACGTTTCCTTAACTTTAATGTTTAACTGGGAAAAGATAAAGTGTGTGTCTCTGTTAGAAGGATGCAAACTTTTATCCTCAAATGTGTTTTATTAAGACCTCAGGAGATGTTGTCAGCTTTTGAATATGGGGCAATTTAAATTACTGTATAATCATAAGTGATATATTTAATCAGAGATGAAATAAAAATATGGTTCTTAAAAATATCCAATTAAAGCTTTAGATAAATGAATTAAAATAAATCTAATACATTTCAAACTAATGCCGTTAGTGCCTCAGTTGTAGGTGGGTTGAGCGTTCACGTAAACAGCAGCATTCAGACTAAACATATTTATGTTAGTATTTAACAGGAAGGCCTGCTGTACATATCACCTCCATCTGGGTGTAACAGTGTTGTAAGTTTCATGATCCTGTTTCTTGTGTTTTTAGAATAACTGAAGATAAGTAAAACAAATATAAGTAGAGCAGATTTCTGAAAATGCAAATATAAATTGGTGTATTGGAGGTTAATTTGACAGAAAATATTTCACTGGTTGAAAAGTTTACAAAGTGTTCAGATGAAGTAAATATCGCTAGTTAAGCTGACTTTATCCATTTAATCAATAGTTATAAGAAACCGTGTTTGAGGAGTAGGTTTGTCTGCAGAGTCCTCCCTGCAGAGGTTGACATTAGGCCTAACAGTGTAGCCCCCCACCCATAATCCTGCTGCAGACACACCTGTGCAGGAGCGTATAAAGACCCTGGACCGGACTGAGCAGACATCAAGCTCCAAGGAGTCTCTCCACACCTGAAGATGAGTCCCTCTGCCAGCCTGCTCCTGCTGCTCCTGCTCGGCCTCTCTCAGGCTCAACCTTTCCAGGAGGATGAAGGTCAAGACGCAGAGATGGCAGAAGATGAAGAAACGGAAGTGGACATGACCACCCAGATTCTGACCACCAATAACGCCACAGATGAGTTCCTGCTGGAAGGAGACCTGGTGGCTCCCGTTACCAGAAACGCCATGAAGTGCTGGTACAACAGCTGTCTGTGGAAAAAAGCCTCCAATGGCAAAGTGGTGATCGCCTACACGATAAGTTCTCAGTTCTCCGGGTACGAGAGGCAGACGATCGAGGGCGCCATGAGGGCCTTCAGCCGCACCTGCGTCCGCTTCACCCCTCGCAGGAACGAAAACGACTACATCAGCATTGTGAACAAAGGCGGATGCTACTCTGCCCTGGGCAGACAGGGAGGCCGGCAGGAGCTCTCTCTCAACAGGGCGGGCTGCATCTACGGTGGCATCGTCCAGCACGAGCTCAACCACGCTCTGGGCTTCCAGCACGAGCAGACCAGGAGCGACCGCGACCGCTACGTCAGGATCAACTGGATGAACATCATCCAGAAGAGCGCCTACAACTTCCACAAGCACGACACCAACAACCTGAACACGCCCTACGATTACTCCTCCATCATGCACTATGGAAGATTCGCCTTCTCCGTGGGCCGGGGGAGGGAGACCATCACCCCCATTGGAAACCCCAACGCCCGGATCGGCCAGAGGAACGGTCTGTCCCGCTGGGACATCAGCAGGATCAACATGCTCTACGGCTGTTAGCAACACTGTCAGATGAATAATGATGGATGAAATGCTCAGATAACAGGATGTGATCCCGCATGACCAAAATATTTGAAATAAAAGCAATGCAAAATAAGGGCTAGCTGTTCTTCTTCTTTTTTTCTGCAGAAGTGTATTCAGAATTTTGTCTACTTTTCAATGATATTTGAGGGTTTTTTACAAGAAAAGTGAAAAACTTAAAAATGTCTATGCAAACGGAGACTTGATTTTTAATCTGAAGTAACCTGCAAGTGGTATCTTAATGAACCAGGGGCGGATATACAAGGGGGAAAGGGGGGGCAGCTGCCCCCCACTACAGAGTATTGTCCCCCTGTTGCCCCCTCATTTTAATGCTACTCTGACTATTCTGTTCAAAAGTTCCCCAATGCATTGAAATACTACCAAATAAACTAAGTATAAGTATTGTTCAGTAGGGTTTTCATCATTTCTCTTACAGGATATGTTGGGACAGGGAAAGGGCGAGTACTGCGAGCTATTTACTCTGAAGACGCTCATCCAGGATACTGCATCACTTCTGCAGCCTCGTGCAAGAGTTGGTCACACACGGAACCTAGACTAGACTGAAATATATCCAGGAGAATGAAGGTCTAGGAAAGAAAGTAATTCAGTCAGGTTAATTATTAGAACAGTCTTAAGATAAATTAAATTATGTTAATTTATATGTTTTACTTTTTATTTTTTGATCATACATTATTTTTTATGATTTTTACAAATCTTGAACAGGCCATGTCAGATACAAGTGTAACAAAGATCAACCAATCAAACTTTACTTAAAGCACTTTTCATGCAGTTTGTGCTACATGAGCTTTACAGAATTATAACCAAAGATTCACGAGTTTTAGTAGATTCACAAGTACTCGTTATGATTTCTAGAAACAGAACTCCATTTCTACTTTGTTTGCTGTTAAATCAGTACAACAAATGACACAACACTGACTATAATCATCAGAAACACGCTGTTGGAGGGGACAAGTCCATCTGGTGTTGAAGAGTTAACACGGCGCGTTGATACCAGCCTCATGTTGCATGTGGAAGATGTCATGTGGTGCTTTAACATGTTACATTTATAAAATCTGTAAAAGCTGTAAAGATTATATTCACCAATCTTAATTTCACTCATTAATGTAAAAGGATTATTTTTTTATGGTGGGCGGGGCCACGTTGACCTGGAGTTCTATTCAGTTCAGTGCTCACAAAGGTTACCATGACAACATTCTATTATACACATCAAAGCACCGGTGCAGCATAATTACCTGAAACTCTGCACAGAACCGTAGTCTCTTGTACCTTCAAGACACTTCCTGTTGCGAGCCTCTGTAACAGAGTTGGAAAATCCCACTTTAATCATTTTTGTTTTCAAATTCTATTTAGGGATCTTATTTATCATTTATTTATTTTGTTGAATGTTTGTGAATTTTATCTAAATGTGTTGTTTTATTTTATTGTTATTTTTATTTGCGTCTTTTGAGGAAACTGCGTTTTTGGCTGTACCCTCTTTTTGTACCTCCTGGGCTTCCGTAGTTCATTACTTCAGCTCCTCAGTGCTGCGTTGCTCTGAGTGTAAATTGTGTTGGGAACTGCTGTTGCTTTTCTTAACAGATTTTTTAAAGAAATTATCCATTTATGTTGACATTTTTGGCACATATTGTATACCACTGACATTACGTGGCTGTTTTGTGTTGTTTTGATGATTTAATATGCTTTTTGTGGATGTTTTTGTTTTCGCGCCCTTTTTGTACAGCGGCGGGCGGTAACCGGTTTAAACCAGTAGGGGACAGTGTAAACCAGACGGCGCTGCAGAGCCTGAGTGTTCACTTTCCCGTTTTTGTTTTGTTTGTTCAGGGAGCAGGAGTTTAAAAGAGGGTCCAGAAGACTTATTCATGTATTTTTCTGTCTTCTGCAGGTATGTTTCCTTTGTCAAATTAAGTGTTTTCATTGTGTTTACCCCATATATACAGTGTTTTGTTTTGATCGTTGGGTATCACTGTTTCCATATTGGCTGTTATAATTTAGGATTTATTAATTAAAAATAGTATTTTCCTTTCTGTTTTGGTAGTAGTTTGATAAAGAGGAAAATCAATTAAATTGGTGTGAGTGCTGTGTTGCTCTGATGAGTGGAGCAGGAGTTTAAAAGAGGGTCCAGAAGACTTATTCATGTATTTTTCTGTCTTCGCAGGTATGTTTCCTTTGTCAAATTAAGTGTTTTCATTGTGTTTACCCCATATATACAGTGTTTTGTTTTGATCGTTGGGTATCACTGTTTCCATATTGGCTGTTATAATTTAGGATTTATTAATTAAAAATAGTATTTTCCTTTCTGTTTTGGTAGTAGTTTGATAAAGAGGAAAATCAATTAAATTGGTGTGAGTGCTGTGTTGCTCTGATGAGTGGAGCAGGAGTTTAAAAGAGGGTCCAGAAGACTTATTCATGTATTTTTCTGTCTTCTGCAGAATTAAATGTAGCAAAACCAACTTATGACTCATCATTTCTTGCAATGGATCCAAACCTGTTTCACCTCTCTGGTGGAAACCACGTCCACGACTCGGAAAACACCTCAGAAAACGCTTCAGAACCTCAAACCCACATTTCCTACCGTGTTGATGGCAGAAATGTCTTTTAGAGGACGTCCAAGAACCAGACGGGGATTTGTGAGCTCTCCCAGCGATGGAGCTCAGTCCCGGGTCTCAGATGATCTCGGACAACTCCAAATGGAGATCAAAGGCTGCAGAAGAGAAAATGCTTTCCTGACCAACTACAACAACAAACTGGAGTTTGAACTTGTAGATCGTGAAGAGGAAATGGAAAGAATCATGTTGATCAACCAGAACTTGGACTCAAACAGAGCTGAACTGAGAGAGCAACTCCAGCAGCTGCAGGAGGAGAATAAAACCCTCCAAGAGAAAAAACTAAAACTGGAAGAGTACAAGATGGAGATCCATCTCCAGCAGAAGCAGGAACAGGAAAAATCCTGGTTCCGGCTGAAGGAGGCTCTAACCAAACTGACAAGTGAAAAGCAGCGGTTCAAGGAAAGAGGAGTCGAGGTTGAAAATGAGAAAATGATCCTGGAAGAGCTCAAAAGACAGACTGAAGAAATAAAACAAGAAAACCAGAAGGAAAAGAGGGATCTGAAAGAGCAAAAAGAAAGCTTGCAAAGAGAAGAACAGATATTGATGGAGGGCAAGAAAAAACATGAGATGGAGATGGAAGAGTTGCAAGCAGCAGTGCTTGATCTGGAGGAGAAGAGGACAGACCTGCAACTGTTGCAGTGCAACATGGATGTGGAGAAAGCTGAGATGAAGCAAATGAAGGTACAAGAAGAGGAACATGCTGTAAACCTGCAGAATGACAAGAAGAAGCTGCAGGGAGAGATCAAGACTTTAATGGAGAACAAGAAAGAAGTGGAAACGGGTCGAAAGGACCTGGAAATGGAAAAGACACAAATCTGTGGTACCAAACTAAAACCAGACAAAGACTGTGCAGAACTCAAGAGAGAGGTGGAAAATGTGGAGGAAAAGGAAGATGAAGCAGCACAGAAGAAATAATTGGAAGAGGAGGATGAGAAACTGCAGCTGGAGACACAATTAGAAGAGAAAGAAAGAATCCTGGTGGAGGATAAGATTGTTAAAAAGGAGAAAAAGAAGAGAAGTTTCTTAAAGATCTTCAAGAAACAAAAGGCAGATGAGAAGAGAAGAGATGAAAAAGTACAGAAAGATTTGAATGACATCAAAGAAAAAGATGAAGAACATCTTAAAGAAATGGAAGGAGGAGAGGACAAAAAGAAAGAAAAGGTGGTGAAGAAGAAAAGTTTGCTCAGCCGGATTTTCAAAAGGTCCAGCAGAGAGAAGGCTGCTGGGAACCAGTTAGTCAGGGCCGAAAATTGAAAAAGCCCCTTAGAAAACAACATGGTAGGCATTTTTGAGGAAAAGCACTTTCTCTATTGTTTCTGTATGATTTTTTTGTGCTGAATCCATTTCTGCCGTATGCTAAGCTGTCAAAGTTATCGTTTAGTCATAATTATTGATTAATTAGCACAACTATTGATTTGTCGTCTAAAGTTAGAAATGGTGATCAGTTTCCTATTTGTCAATAGTAGATATATGATTGTTTGGTATCAATGTAAAGGGGACCTTCTCAGCTTTTATCTGAGCCCATGGTTGTGTTTTTCTGACAAACATAGAGGTCACACGGCCTCCTTAAACCATAAATTACACACATTTCCATACAATGTTTCGCCTAAACTATCTAGTTAATTTTATCTTCTGGGATCAAGAGATATCAACGACCCAAAAGACAACAACCACAATACCCAATGGACTTTGACGAGTCAGGAAATGTATGATATAACCATACTTTTTCTTTGTGAGAAGTTATTATAAGGCTTGAAATAGCTGTAACCAGCTCAGTCCCATTCACCACCATTCATTCTTTGGACCAGCATTTTGTAAAGACTATTATTAGTAAGCAATATTCAAAGGCCTGAGTGATTTTCATCAATTTAATTCATCAAAAATTTCACTGAACAATCACATTTTTCACCTCCTTGAACCGCCACCTTACTGTGGTGGAGGGGTTTGTGTGCCCGAGTGATCCTAGGAGCTATGTTGTCGGGGGCATTACGCCCCTGGTAGGGACTCCCATGGCAAACAGGTCCTAAGTGACGGGCCAGACTAAGAGCGGTTCACGCCAATCATGGAGGAGAAAGAACAAAGGACCGTAACGTCGCCCGGATCGGCGTCACCGGGGCCCCGCCCTGGAGCCAGGCCTGGGGTTGGGGCTCGTAGGCGAGCGCCTGGTGGCCGGGTCTTTCCCGTGGGACCCGGCCGGGCTCAGCCCGAAACGGCGACGCGGGTCCGCCTTCCAGTAGGCCCACCACCCGCAGGAAGGACCATGGCAGGCCGGTGCATTGTGGGCTGGGTAGCAGTCGTGGCGGGGTGCCTCGACGACCCAATCCCTGGACATCAACCCTCACAGTGGGGACATGGAATGTCACCTCCCTGGGGGAGAAGGAGCCGGAGCTTGTGCGTGAGGTTGAGAGATACCGGCTAGAGATAGTCGGGCTCACCTCCACACATAGCTTGGGCTCTGGAACCCAGCTCCTTGAAAGGGGCTGGACCCTCCACTACTCTGGAGTTGCCCAGGGTGAGAGGCGGCGGGCTGGTGTGGGTTTGGTTATAGCCCCCCAGCTCAGCCGCCATGTGTTGGAGTTCACCCCGGTGAACGAGAGGGTTGTTTCCCTGCGCCTTCGGGTCGGGGAAAGGTCTCTCACAGTTGTTTGTGCCTACGGGCCGAACAGCAGTGCGGAGTACCCGGCCTTCTTGGAGTCCCTGGGAGGAGTACTTGATAGTGCTCCAACTGGGGACTCCATTGTTCTACTGGGGGACTTCAACGCTCACGTGGGCAATGACAGTGATACCTGGAGAGGCGTGATTGGGAGGAACGGCCTCCCCGATCTGAACCCGAGCGGTGTTTTGTTGTTGGACTTCTGTGCGAGCCACAGTTTGTCCATAACGAACACCATGTTCAAGCATAAGGGTGTCCATCAGTGCACGTGGCACCAAGACACCCTAGGCCGGAGGTCAATGATCGACTTTGTTGTCGTTTCATCTGACCTTCGGCCGCATGTCTTGGACACTCGGGTGAAGAGAGGGGCTGAGCTGTCAACTGATCACCACCTGGTGGTGAGTTGGATGCGCTGGCGGAGGAGGAAGAAGGTGGACAGAACGGACAGACCCAAACGGATTGTGAGGGTCTGTGAGGAACCTCTGGCTGAGCCCTCTGTCAGGGACATCTTCAACTCTCACCTCCGAGAGAACTTCTCTAGGATCCCGGGGGAGGCGGGGGACATCGTTCTCTGCCTCCATTGTCGGCGCAGCGGCTCGAAGTTGTGGACGCAAGGTCTCCGGTGCCTGTCGTGGTGGCAATCCTAGAACCCGGTGGTGGACACCGGAAGTACAGGATCCCGTCAGACTGAAGAAGAAGTCCTACCGGGCTATGTTGGCCTGTGGGACTGAATTGCAGCACATTGTGCAGCACACAGCCTGTTCAAGGCAAAGGAGAGATACACTAGAGGGCTCATTCTTTTGGGTTTGGAACGCTTCATCTGACATTATTACTAGAAAACTTAAAATGTATACAGATTTTTTTCATAAATCCTGCCACAATCCGGCCTCAAGCTCCGTAACTTTAACTTTAATCCAGGAAATTGGTTGATATTTTTTTTAAATGACTTGATTAACTTAAACACATGATTCATCTTTTCAAAATTATTGTTACTGTTACTGACCCTTAATAGAGGAGATGAACACCACCACATATATTTGCACTGGCAACATCCATGTTAGCTAGTTGTCTTGCTAACTCGTTGTTGTGGCAACTCACCACCTGCTGCTTGACTGCGGTATTTCAGCATCCTAACTGCCCACGAATTCCAGCACACAATCACCCACAAGATAGAAATAATATGGTGATATTATACATTTTCTGAAACTGTATATGAAAGTGAGTATTGCTGTACTTGTTTTTTATGTCTCTGGTATTCCTAGGTGTCACAGAGTTAATACAAATAAAAATAACATAGGCGAAAATGGTGAAAAATTAACATTCTCTGGGGTTTCTGGAGCTCTATTGACCTCCAAGTATGTCAGAAAAGTTCAACTTTAGGTTTGAAAGAGAGCTATAAATATCTCCTTTAAAATGATACCAAACACAGTATTATTGTAACTTAGGAATTGCTTGATCTATGAGCCTAAACCAGGATAGGCAACAGCGTTTACAGTCCAATTTACCATATGGGGTGGCCATCTTGAATGTGGGAATATAGAAAACCAGGGGTCTAATTTTTTTGGCATACGGTGGATTCTGGTTTGGGACACATTGATCTTTCAAAAAATGCTGTATGCCATCTTTTCCTC
This sequence comes from Cololabis saira, assembly GCF_033807715.1. Lineage (NCBI taxonomy): Eukaryota > Metazoa > Chordata > Actinopteri > Beloniformes > Belonidae > Cololabis > Cololabis saira. The sequence goes on from NC_084594.1 coordinate 39,939,146, forward strand.
AAAAATGCCTACAGGGTTACATGATTCTGAAGTTACAGCCCAGTCTATTACAACCGAGGTATGCCGAAGAGCATCTCTGAATGCACAACGCGTCGAACCTTGAGGCGGATGGGCCACAGCAGCAGAACCACACTGGGTACCACTCCTGTCAGCAAAGAAGAGGAAACTGAGGCTACAATTCACTCAGGCTCCCCAAATAGCCGAAAAGCCTCTCTGAATGCACAACGCGTCGAACCTTGAGGCGGATGGGCAACAGCAGCAGAACCACACTGGGTACCACTCCTGTCAGCAAGGAAGAGGAAACTGAGGCTACAATTCACTCAGGCTCCCCAAATAGCCGAAAAGCATCTCTGAATGCACAACGCGTCGAACCTTGAGGCGGATGGGCCACAGCAGCAGAACCACACTGGGTACCACTCCTCTCAGCTAAGAACAGGAAACTGAGGCTACAATTCCCTCAGGCCCACCAAATTTTGACAACAGAAGTTTGGAAAAATGTTGCCTGGTATGATGAGTCTCAATGTCGGTTGCAACATTCGGATGGTATGGTCAGAATTTGGCATCAACAACATGCAGTGTGTTGCGGAAATTATGACGTTGATTTGCCAGAACTGAGCGATGGTGGTATAGTGGTGAGCATAGCTGCCTTCCAAGCAGTTGACCCGGGTTCTATTCCCGGCCATCGCAGCACTACTTTTGTGAGAAATCTGAATTTTCACACTTCAACAGAGTGTTTTCCATGGAACTCGTAGCTCTTAGAACTTCCTGTCTTCCTGTCTTCAGGAGCACCCACCGAAGGGGATGTAGCTCAGTGGTAGAGCGCATGGTTTGCATGTATGAGGCCCCGGGTTCAATCCCCGGCATCTCCATTACTTGTGTTAATAAACCCAATGAAGTAAGAAGGGGTAATCAGCAAGACTGATTTCATCCATCAAGGATCAATTATGTTCACAGTTAGACAAACTCACAAGATGAATTGGACTTACTGCTTGCTATTGAAAATCAATCCCTTCAAAAAGCTTTAATGGTCATGAGGAGTATATATGGGACACATACATATGTATGCATTTACACTCACCGGCCACTTTTTTAGGTAAAATAACTGGTCCAACTGCTCTTCGACGGAAATTTCTAACCAGCCAATCACATGACAGCAAATCAATGCAATTAGGCACGTAGACATGGTCAAGAGAAGAAAAGAAACAAAAGGCAGATGAGGAGAGAAGAGATGAAAAGGTACAGAAAGAATTGAATGACATCAAAGAAAAAGATGAAGAACATCTTAAAGAAATGGAAAGAGGATGGAACAAAAGAAAGAAAAGTTGGTGAAGAAGAAAAGTTTGTTCAGCCAGATTTTGTCCGTTATTTATGTCTGCAAACATCTGAATATTGTGCAGGAATGATTCACTTCTTGATCTGGAAGCTTATGTCTAGTTGGTGTGTAGAAAGAGGATGGATAAACACGGCCGCTATGAAAGTAGAACAGAATCAACCACAATGATCACATTATCCTTCTATAAAAGTTGCTTAATGGTTCAGGACAAACGTTGACATTAAAAGTGTTTTGTCTGATGAAACACATCAAAAATGAACACAGATCATTCCACTGAGCCTCCGATTTGTGATTTTAATGTTATGGTGTCATTTTGAGCCGTAGCTCCCGGCATAATTACAATCTAATCTAAAGGATTGACATCATGAGACATGTAGCATTTACTACAGGTAAATTGTTGTTTTAACTAATAAAATCTTACATTTTAAAAATGATGAAATGTCCTTTTACAGAATCAACATTAGAAGATGAAGTGAAACAGAATAATTTGTGCTGAGAAAGCTCACTCTTTCTGTGTCCAACACATCAGCAGATAACGTTGTAAAATAAATGTAATTATCAAGCTGCAAATCAAGAGCATATTGATCTGAAACACTGACGAGGAAAAGCACACATTACTACCTGTAAAAGCTTCTCATCATTTCAGAGGGACACTAAATAACTCAAATCCAACATGAACAGTGACCTGACAGCTGATGTTTTGGACATGAATGTTTATTTTGGCAGACGGGCTTCAAGCAGGAAAATGTTCTTTTAAAAGTTTGATGTTGGCTCCCTCTGATGGTTTTCTATGAACACTGCAAACACACAGATCTGACACACGATCGTCAATCCTGGAATCAGAATAAAGACGTTTCCAGAGGAGTCAGGGGTCCGTGGTCCACAGAGATTAAAGTCAGGAGGTGTTGGTCTTTTGTGGATTCTTCGTTCAGGTTTTACTGTAAAAAATGGTGGAAGCGGTTGAGAACAGGTGTGATTTTGTTCCAGTGTCCTGCTCAGATTATGTTTCACCACCATCCTGCCCTTTTAAATATTTTCTGAACACAGAGCCTCCAATTTGTGATTTTAATGTTATGGTGTCATTTTGAGCCGTATCTCCCGGGATTATTACAATATAATTTCACCCAGATCCTGATACAGTTTATTAACAGTTGGTACGTGGAGATTAATCGGGAAATTATAACTTTCATGGCACATTTTCCTTCTGGGAGTTTTCAGTGAGTCTGGCGGTTCCTTTGTAGGTCAATGTCTCGAGTAGGAAAACCAAGTCACTAACACTAACCAAGTCTCCTGCATGAAACCTTTTACTTTGAAGAAGGATGTAAAAAGATAAATTCTCTTTAAAAGGTTCTCTCAGAACATCTTACAGAAAAAAGCAAAACGTTTCCTTAACTTTACTGTTTAACTGGGAAAAGAGAAAGTGTGCGTCTCTGTTAGAAGGATGCAAACTTTTATCCTCAAATGTGTTTTATTAAGACCTCAGGAGATGTTGTCAGCTTTTGAATATGGGGCAATTTAAATTACTGTATTATCATAAGTGATATATTTAATCAGAGATGCCGATGTACATGAAATAAAAATATGATTCTTTAAAATATCAAATTAAATCTTTAGATAAATGAATTAAAATAAATCTAATACATTTCAAACTAATGCCGTTAGTGCCTCAGTTGTAGTTGGGTTGAGCGTTCACGTAAACAGCAGCATTCAGACTAAACATGTTTATGTTAGTATTTAACAGGAAGGCCTGCTGTACATATCACCTCCATCTGGGTGTAACAGTGTTGTAAGTTTCATGATCCTGTTTCTTGTGTTTGTAAAATAACTGAAGAAAAGTAAAACAAATATAAGTAGAGCAGATTTCTGAAAATGCAAATATAAATTGGTGTATTGGAGGTTAATTTGACAGAAAACATTTCACTGTTTGAAAAGTTTACAAAGTGTTCAGATGAAGTAAATATTGCTAGTTAAGCTGACTTTATCCATTTAATCAATAGTTATAAGAGACCGTGTTTGAGGAGTAGGTTTGTCTGCAGAGTCCTCCCTGCAGAGGTTGAAATTAGGCCTAACAGTGTAGCCCCCCACCCATAATCCTGCTGCAGACACACCTGTACAGGAGCGTATAAAGACCCTGGACCGGACTGAGCAGACATCAAGCTCCAAGGAGTCTCTCCACACCTGAAGATGAGTCCCTCTGCCAGCCTGCTCCTGCTGCTCCTGCTCGGCCTCTCTCAGGCTCAACCTTTCCAGGAGGATGAAGGTTCAGGTGCAGAGATGGCAGAAGATGAAGAAACGGAAGTGGACATGACCACCCAGATTCTGACCACCAATAACGCCACAGAGGAGTTCCTGCTGGAAGGAGACCTGGTGGCTCCCGTTACCAGAAACGCCATGAAGTGCTGGTACAACAGCTGTCTGTGGAAAAAAGCCTCCAATGGCAAAGTGGTGATCGCCTACACCATAAGTTCTCAGTTCTCCGGGTACGAGAGGCAGACGATCGAGGGCGCCATGAGGGCCTTCAGCCGCACCTGCGTCCGCTTCACCCCTCGCAGGAACGAGAACGACTACATCAGCATTGTGAACAAAGGCGGATGCTACTCCGCCCTGGGCAGACAGGGAGGCAGGCAGGAGCTCTCTCTCAACAGGGCGGGCTGCATCTACGGTGGCATCGTCCAGCACGAGCTCAACCACGCTCTGGGCTTCCAGCACGAGCAGACCAGGAGCGACCGCGACAGCTACGTCAGGATCAACTGGCAGAACATCATCCAGAAGAGCGCCTACAACTTCCACAAGCACGACACCAACAACCTGAACACGCCCTACGATTACTCCTCCATCATGCACTATGGAAGATTCGCCTTCTCCGTGGGCCGGGGGAGGGAGACCATCACCCCCATTGGAAACCCCAACGCCCGGATCGGCCAGAGGAACGGTCTGTCCCGCTGGGACATCAGCAGGATCAACATGCTCTACGGCTGTTAGCAACAATATCAGATGAATAATGATGTATGAAATGCTCAGATAACAGGATGTGATCCCGCATGACCAAAATATTTGAAATAAAAGCAATGCAAAACAAGGGCTAGCTGTTCTTCTTCTTTTTTTCTGCAGAAGTGTATTCAGAATTTTGTCTACTTTTCAATGATATTTGAGGGTTTTTTACAAGAAAAGTGAAAAACTTAAAAAAGTCTCTGCAAACGGAGACTTGATTTTTAATCTGAAGTAACCTGCAAGTGGTATCTTAATGAACCAGGGGCGGATATACAGGGGGGAAGGGGGGGGCAGCTGCCCCCCACTACAGAGTCTTGTCCCCCTGTTGCCCCCTCATTTTAATGCTACTCTGACTATTCTGTTCAAAAGTTCCCCAATGCATTTAAATACTACCAAATAAACTAAGTATAAGTATTGTTCAGTAGGGTTTTCATCATTTCTCTTACAGGATATGTTGGGACAGGGAAAGGGCGAGTACTGCGAGCTATTTACTCTGAAGACGCTCATCCAGGATACTGCATCACTTCTGCAGCCTCGTGCAAGAGTTGGTCACACACGAAACCTAGACTAGACTGAAATATATCCAGGAGAATTAAGGTCTACGAAAGAAAGTAATTCAGTCAGGTTAATTATAAGAACAGTCTTAAGATAAATTAAATTATGTTAATTTATATGTTTTACTTTTTATTTTTTGATCATACATTATTTTTTATGATTTTTACAAATCTTGAACAGGCCATGTCAGATACAAGTGTAACAAAGATAGTGCAGAGCAGCAGATACTGGATCCTCTTTGGATCCTCTTTGCTTTGACATTCGTAGCAGCTCTATTGCTCCAGAATTTGTGTGTTTTGATGAGGATCAAATTTGAACACATCTGGGACCTACAGCGGCACAATGATATAAATGACAGCAGTTTGTCACACTGCGTCATTGTGTCTCATACCAACCAATCAAACTTTACTTAAAGCACTTTTCATGCAGTTTGTGCTACATGAGCTTTACAGAATTATAACCAAAGATTCACGAGTTTTAGTAGATTCACAAGTACTCGTTATGATTTCTAGAAACAGAACTCCATTTCTACTTTGTTTGCTGTTAAATCAGCACAACAAATGACACAACACTGACTATAATCATCAGAAACACGCTGTTGGAGGGGACAAGTCCATCTGGTGTTGAAGAGTGAACACGGCGCGTTGATGCCAGCCTCATGTTGCATGTGGAAGATGTCATGTGGTGCTTTAACATGTTACATTTATAAAATCTGTAAAAGCTGTAAAGATTATATTCACCAATCTTAATTTCACTCATTAATGTAAAAGGATTATTTTTTTATGGTGGGCGGGGCCACGTTGACCTGGAGTTCTATTCAGTTCAGTGCTCACAAAGGTTACCATAACAACATTCTATTGTACACATCAAAGCACCGGTGCAGCATAAATACCTGAAACTCTGCACAGAATCGTAGTCTCTTGTACCTTCAAGACACTTCCTGTTGCGAGCCTCTGTAACAGAGTTGGAAAATCCCACTTTAATCATTTTTGTTTTCAAATTCTATTTAGGGATCTTATTTATCATTTATTTATTTTGTTGAATGTTTGTGAATTTTATCTAAATGTGTTGTTTTATTTTATTGTTATTTTTATTTGCGTCTTTTGAGGAAACTGCGTTTTTGGCTGTACCCTCTTTTTGTACCTCCTGGGCTTCCGTAGTGCATTACTTCAGCTCCTCAGTGCTGCGTTGCTCTGATGAGTGTAAGTTGTGTTGGGAACTGCTGCTGCTTTTCTTAACAGATTTTTTTAAGAAATTATCCATTTATGTTGACATTTTTGGCACATATTGTATACCACTGACATTACGTGGCTGTTTTGTGTTGTTTTGATGATTTAATATGCTTTTTGTGGATGTTTTTGTTTTCGCGCCCTTTTTGTACAGCGGCGGGCGGTGACCGGTTTAAACCAGTAGGGGGCAGTATAAACCAGACGGCGCTGCAGAGACTGAGTGTTCACTTTCCCGTTTTTGTTTTGTTTGTTCAGGGAGCAGGGGCCTTATGTACTAAGAGTGCGGCGCACAAAAAACGTGCGCCACTTTCAACGCTCACGGTCGGATGTACAAAGAATGACGTGAACGTAGAAAGCTGCGGTCCGGCACTCCCACATTAAGGCTTTTGTACGCACTTTTCTGAGGTTCTGTCCGTTGGCGACACTCACTGGTGATGCAGTGAAGTGCAGAATATGAGGAAACTTAACGTCAACAATAATTTCACGACCACGTGAAGGACACGACAGTCCCGACATCACCAGATAAGTTACACGAGAGTAAAGCTGCAACAATCTCACAATCAACCACATGATCTGAACATACAACTAAAGGAGCTCAACGATGGAACCCGCAAATCCTGATGGAGCTTTGGCTCCGTTAGAGGAACCTGCTGATGCAGGATCAGGAGCGAGTCCTCAGGCACCAGACTGATCTGCTGGTCCAGGACTGAGACTGGACCATCAGCTGGTTCAGGTACCAAGAGGATCCTCCTGGATCTCTGTCCTGAACTGGACCAGCTGCTCCGGTTCAGACCAACATGATGCTTCAGCTGGAGCTGCAGATCGGACATCTCTGTCACCATGACGACCGTATATGGGATGAGTACTGAAGATTAAAGCCAGACCCTAAACATCCCATAACTGTGTCTGGACAGAAATACATTAACATTAATTTTGAAGCAAAAACCGGGTCTTGTGCCAAAAAGTGATTGTCTGCCAGAATCTGATTTCTTCTGATTTGTGGCCGCGGGAGCACGCACAGCAGCCCGCTGAGCGAGAGCGCTAAACCGTCAGATTTCAGATTATGAAGCTCAAGAATGAGATCAAGTCATATTTAGGCAGAAACAACCTTTCATTAACTGTATTTGGCCTTCAATCAATTTTTGGCAGGTGAAAAGACCCATTTTCAGGGGAGAAATCAGATTCTGGCAGGCAATCACTTTTTGGCACGACACCTGTCCCTCCTCCTGCGGATGCAACACTCCGAGTTACAGCAATTTTGCTCTTTATTTCTCACGTTTGCACCTCGATAATCCCGTCGGCACAAATTGTCTTTATTTCTGCAGCAGAGGAATCAGATCGTAATGCTTCATGTTTTAAATATAAATGTATTTTGTTCACATTGTTATTCTTATGAGAGAGGTGATCGCGGACATCCATAATGTGTAAGACTCAATAAACGTGTACATTGGTCTTAATGCGTTATTATAATATGCATGACAATAAAGCAGAACGAGGAGCCGTTTTTCATCTAAAAAAAAATTCTGGTGTCGGATCTTAAAATACAAACAAGAAAAGCAGAGTGTAATGATGCACTAAAGCTGCCCATAAACATTCACAAACCCGTACGATCATAATAAAACCAAAACTCTTCACCGAACGCAACGCAAAGCAAAGAACACCATAATGTAGGTGTCAAAGTGAATCCCAGAAGGGCCGGTGTCCTGCATGTTTTAGATGTTTCACTGCTTTAACACACCTGATTCTAATTAATCATCGTCACCAACTTGTCATCAAAGTCTGGATAGTTCTGTTGATGACACAGTCACTTGTATCATGGTGCAATGAAGCAGGGAAACATCTAAAACCTGCAGGGACACCGGCCCTCAAGGACTGGAGTCCGACACCCCTAAATACCCCAAAATGAATTATTTATTCCAGCTCAGAGCATTTTCTTGTTAGGATGAGCGGTTTTTAATGGATAATTATCTTCATATCATATTCAAACATATATTTGAGGGAGGAGACAAGGCGGAGTGTTGTGGTCCCGCATGTGCGCTCAAATCCACGCTGATTGGGATGTACAGAGAAACCTGCGTGGATTTGGGCGAACGCACAGCTTTGTACATATGAATTTTTGCGGTCTTGTTAATTCCACGCACGGATTCACGTTGAAATCCACGCACTCTTATTACATGAGGCCCCAGGAGTTTAAAAGAGGGTCCAGAAGACTTATTCTTGTATTTTTCTGTCTTCTGCAGGTATGTTTCCTTTGTCAAATTAAGTGTTTTCATTGTGTTTACCCCATATATACGGTGTTTTGTTTTGATCGTTGGGTATCACTGTTCCCATATTGGCTGTTATAATTTAGGATTTATTAATTAAAAATAGTATTTTCCTTTCTGTTTTGGTAGTAGTTTGATAAAGAGGAAAATCAATTAAATTGGTGTGAGTGCTGTGTTGCTCTGATGAGTGGAGCAGGAGTTTAAAAGAGGGTCCAGAAGACTTATTCATGTATTTTTCTGTCTTCTGCAGAATTAAATGTAGCAAAACCAACTTATGACTCATCATTTCTTGCAATGGATCCAAACCTGTTTCACCTCTCTGGTGGAAACCACGTCCACGACTCGGAAAACACCTCAGAAAACGCTTCAGAACCTCAAACCCACATTTCCTACCGTGTTGATGGCAGAAATGTCTTTTAGAGGACGTCCAAGACCCAGACAGGGATTTGTGAGCTCTCCCAGCGATGGAGCTCAGTCCCGGGTCTCAGATGATCTCGGCCAACTCCAAATGGAGATCAAAGACTGCAGAAGAGAAAATGCTTTCCTGACCAACTACAACAACAAACTGGAGTTTGAACTTGTAGATCGTGAAGAGGAAATGGAAAGAATCATGTTGATCAACCAGAACTTGGACTCAAACAGAGCTGAACTGAGAGAGCAACTCCAGCAGCTGCAGGAGGAGAATAAAACCCTCCAAGAGAAAAAACTAAAACTGGAAGAGTACAAGATGGAGATCCATCTCCAGCAGAAGCAGGAACAGGAAAAATCCTGGTTCCGGCTGAAGGAGGCTCTAACCAAACTGACAAGTAAAAGGCAACGGTTCGGCGGCTTAGCTTTACATGGGGTGAGACGTAATTAGCGGAGCTCCTGCAGAGTTAATTTTAATTCAGCATTTATTGGCACTTTTTGTATCACTCCCACGGCTTTGGTTTTAACTAACCTATTTTCAACGCGGTTACTTCGACGACTTACCACGGAAATGCCTCCAAAGTCCATCAAAGCGGGGAATAACCCTCCAGCTAACCCGCGGCCTGCAGCTCACGCCGTCTCCTCGCCCCGCGGTGATTCCCCTCCTCCGGAGAGCACCTGCGCAGCGCAGGTTCCAGCTGCGGAGTTCAGCCGGCTTAAAACCGAACTTTTCTCCGCTCTTCGCAATGATGTTGCGACTGTATTTAGGTCAGAGCTTCAGCAAGCACTGAACGAGAATTTAACGTCCATTAAGTCCGAGCTGCTTTCCCTTAAAGCTGATCTTTCTGGCAGTATTTCCTCCATGAAGGCGGACGTCGCGGGTCTCGCAGCCACGGTCGCTGGGATCGAGCTCTCGCTCTCAAGCTGCTCAGATGACATCGTTGCTCTCCAGAAAAAAGTTGATCACTTGTCGAAAGAATATGTGAGGCTGGAGGACAGATGCGAGGATTTGGAGTCAAGGTCCCGTCGGCAGAACCTACGGATTATTGGCGTCCCGGAGGAGGATCCTGACTCTTCATCTGCAGCCGGGGTTTCCAGGCTCCTGGCGGAAGCCTTCTCCCTCGACGCAGAGCCGGTGGTGGACAGAGCCCACCGCACCCTCATGCCGAGACCGAAGACCGGGGAGCGGCCCCGCGCAATAGTGGCAAGGCTCCATTATTACACCGACTGCGCTGACATCCTGAGAAAGGCGAGAGAGCGGCAGCGGATAAAAGTCCGGGGTATGAGCATCTCCGTGTTCCCGGATCACACAGCCAAGACAGCGCGGGCGCGCGCTGCCTTTAATGACGTGCGCCGTCAGCTGCGGGAGATTGAAGGAGTCCGGTATGGATTGCTGTATCCCGCCCGGCTGCGTGTAACCCATGATGGCCAGCAGCGTGACTTCACGTCGCCAGATGAAGCCCTGGCATTCATCAGGAAAATAAAAAAAGTGACTACCAGCTAATTTTCTGGGACGATTTATCCAGGTGCTGTCCATGCGGGACTCTGGCCCGGGGTGAGTGAATGAGTCAATTCAGAAAATGGGACTTTATGTCGTAATTTTTTTTTTTTTTTTTTTTTTTAATTTATTTATTTATTTTTTTATTTATTTATTAATTTTTTTTTTTTTTTTCTTTCTCTTCTAACTATCAATGGGAACAACGCTGTTTAAAATTGAAGGCCTAATCATTTCTCTGGTATGATGCCTTGATTAGAAAATATGCACACACCCCTGTCTTTGCTTAAATTGTGTGCATGTGTGTGCGTGTCTGTGTGGGTGTGCGAGTGCATATATGTATATATCATTGTTCTACAGGCCAAAGATCTCCTTAATTTTAATTAACGTTTGTTGTTACCCTGACAAGACAGCGATCGTCAGAATGGCTCAGATTGTTGGTTTCATATGCCTCCATGCGGGACTCTGGCCCGGGGTGAGTGACTGAGCCAATTCAGAAAATGGGACTTTATGTCGTAACTTTTTTTTTTTTTTTTTTTTTTTTTTATTTTTTTTTATTTATTTATATATATATTATATATATATATATATATATATATATATATATATATATATATATATATATATATATATATATATATATATATATATATATATATATATATTTTTTTTTTTTTTTTTTTTCCCTCTCTTCTAACTATCAATGGGAACAACACCGTTTAAAATTGAAGGCCTAATCATTTCTCTGGTATGATGCCTTGATTAGAAAATATGCACACACCCCTGTCTTTGCTTAAATTGTGTGCATGTGTGTGCGTGTCTGTGTGGGGGTGCGAGTACATATATGTATATATCATTGTTCTATAGGCCAAAGATCTCCTTAATTTAATTAACGTTTGTTGTTACCCTGTTAAGACAGCGAACGTCAGAATGGCTCAGATTGTTGGTTTCATATGCCTCATATTTTATTTTATTTTTTTTTTAAGGTTTTAACTCTGCAGGAGCTAATTCTGTTTTCGTTTTTGTATCTAGCTTTACAGTCGAAAGCATCTCCTTTCGAGAATGGCTTCCTTTGAAGCCAGCACGGCTGTTTCCATCGTTTGGGGATGGGATCATCTAATGTGCGTTGGGTGGGTGGGCGGGGGTTATGGGATGTTGGCTTTTTGTCTCTGTAGGTATGTATATACTCCTGAGTTTTGTTTGTTTTGGTTTTCCCTTTTACCTTTTTTCCTTATATCTCCTCTGGTGGTGGGTGAGTCGGTCTTATTTTCTCTCAGAGAATGCCTATGAGCGATCGTAATCTGCGCAAGCCTGATACTGGATCAAACATTACATTCACTAGCTGGAATGTTAAAGGTGTGAATAATCCAATTAAGCGATCAAAGATTTTTTCACATTTGAAACGCTTGGACACTGACATAGCTTTCCTTCAGGAAACTCATTTGCGAAATAAAGATAATTTCAGACTCAAACGAGCTTGGGTGGGTGATATTTTTCATTCAAATTTTGATTCTAGGTCTAGAGGAGTAGCAATTTTGATCAACAAAAGAGTCAATCTCTCAGTCTCCAGGACAATATCTGATAAGAATGGTAGATATCTTATTGTTGCGGGCACTCTATACTGTAACCCTGTATTGTTGGTGAATATATATGCCCCTAATTTTGATGACCCCAATTTTACGGATAGGCTGTTTGGCAACCTCCCTTTCTTAAATACGCATATTACAATACTGGGCGGTGATCTGAATTGTGTTATTAATCCTTCTTTGGACCGTTCGAATCCTCGTACTTTGACTCAATCCTCTATGTCAAAATCTATTACCGACTTTACAGTCAAGAACGGGCTTGTTGATCCGTGGAGGTTCTCACATCCTGGAGATAAGGAATTCTCTTTTTTTTCTCAAGTACATCAGTCATATTCACGTATTGACTATTTTTTTGTTGATGGCTCTCTTCTCCCCAAAGTTACTTCTATCGTATACCACCCAATTGTTATTTCGGATCACGCCCCTCTAACTTTGAATATAACATGGTCTGAGCGCCCCCGTTTTTCTTCTCCCTGGAGGTTTAATCCATTGCTTTTATCCGACGATGCATTTAATGTTTCTATATCTGCTTCAATAGATGATTTCATTGCATTAAACAAAACAGACTCTACCAGTTTTTCGCTAGTATGGGAATCACTCAAAGCATATTTGCGAGGACAGATTATCTCTTATTCAGCATACGCCAGTAAAATCCGCAGGGCTAAATTACAGGAGCTCACATCTAAAATTCAGGACACAGACAGACTAAACTCAGTTAACCCAAGTCCGAGTTTACTGAAACAACGGCTTGATTTGCAGTCAAAATTCGATCTTATAGCGACAGCCGATTCTGAACGGCTCCTATTACGCGCTCATGCCAACTATTATGAACACGGCGATAAACCAAGCAGGTTATTGGCTCACCAATTAAAAAGGCAAGCAACGTCGAGACTGATTCCCAGCATTAGAGATTCTAATGGCACACTTACCACCGATCCAATCGCCATCAACACAATTTTTAAGTCATACTACTCCTCTCTCTATGAGGCAGAATCTCCACTTGACACAGCAGAAATGACCTCCTTTCTTGATAATATCACTGTCCCTACTATTAATTTGGATGTGGCTAATGGCCTCGATGCTCCTTTCAGCTTGCAAGAAATTGCTGCCGCCATTGAAGCTACGCAAAGCAACAAGGCCCCTGGTCCCGATGGGTTCGGAGCTGAGTTTTTCAAAAAATTCAAAGACAAATTAGCCCCCCTTTTACTTTCAATGTACAATGAGTCCCTTGATCATGGCTCATTGCCTCCCTCTTTAATGCAGGCGTCCATTGCCCTCCTTTTGAAGAAGGACAAGGACCCTGAATCATGCACTTCTTACAGGCCCTTGTCTTTACTGAATGTGGATGTCAAAATTTTAGCCAAAGCACTAGCAATTCGTCTTGATAAGATCCTTCCTAGCATCATATCTGAGGAGCAGAATGGTTTCATCAAGGGACGCCAGCTCTTTTATAATGTTCGTACACTTCTTAATGTGATTCTCTCTAAAGATTCTTCTCCACTCCCTGAAGTTGTTATCGCAATTGATGCTGAAAAAGCGTTTGATCGTGTCGAATTTAACTATCTTTTTGCAACACTTCATAAATTCGGATTTGGACACAGGTTTATATCGTGGATTAGACTTCTTTACACTTCCCCTCAGGCCAGCATTCACACCAATGACAACTACTCCACTTATTTTACATTATCACGTGGCACGAGACAGGGCTGCCCTCTCTCCCCTTTGCTATTCGCTCTATCCGTCGAACCACTTTCAATTGCTCTAAGAACTCTTCCTCTATTTCGCGGAGTCTCTAGGTCCAATGTGGAACTCAAATTGTCACTTTATGCAGACGACCTCCTTTTATATGTATCTGACCCTTTAACCAGCATCGCACCAATATTATCTCTGTTGAAGAATTATGGATCCTTCTCCGGCTATAAGGTCAATCTTAACAAGTGTGAATGCTTCCCCATAAACTCCTCTGCTTTACAACTCAAACAATCTGATATCCCCTTTAAACTCAGCCCGTTGGGCTTTAGATACTAGGGATTAATGTGACCCGCACTCTGCCCTCTCTTTTCACCGCTAATTTTTCCTCACTGGTAACTCAAGTGAAGGCGGACTTACAGAGGTGGAACTCCCTACCACTGTCGCTGATAGGAAGAATTAACACAGTGAAAATGACTGTATTGCCTAAATTTCTGTTTTTGTTCCAATGCACTCCTTTATTTCTACCAAAATCTTTTTTTAAATCACTTGACCAAATTGTTTCCAACTTTTTATGGGCCGGTAAGACACCCAGAGTGAGGTATTCGCTTCTCCAAAAATTTAAATTTAATGGGGGTCTAGCACTACCAAACTTTATGCTTTACTATTGGTCAGCGCATATTCACAAACGAATTTATTGGCTTCACTCTCCTGAGTTATTATGGTGCAGATTGGAGGCTCAGTCACTCTCTTCATCCTCTGTAACGGCCTACTCTCCTCCTCTTTACCATTGAATCCCTCTAAGTTTACAAATAGCCCTGTGGTGCTTTCCTCCCTTAAGATTTGGTCACAGTTTAGGCGCCACTTTAAATTTGCTTCTCCATCCATCTATACACCTGTTACTAAGAATCATCTGTTCCCTCCATCACTAATAGACACCACTTTTATGATTTGGTACAACCGGGGCATTAAGCACTTCAGGGATCTATATAAGGATGGTATCTTTTCCACATTCTCAGATCTGAGGTCAAAGTTCAATTTGCCTGCCTCCCATTTGTTTCGCTACTTCCAGCTTCGACACTGCGCCTCTGCTTTGTTTCCATGCTTCCCTTCCCTTCCTGCGAACCAACCGTGGGATGATCTTCTAACTATGAAACTCAGTCAAAAGTCTCTGATATCTAAGATATATGCACTGTGTATGACATTTGATGATCATTCTGTAGATAAAGCTCGGGAGGGTTGGGGACGAGAGTTGGGCCTTGACTTCACAGGGGAGCTGTGGGATAAAGCTATCCGTAGCATACGATCTAGAACGCCTTGCGCTAGATTTGAACTTATTCAATTTAAGGTGCTGCATAGAGCCCACCTATCAAAATCCCGATTATCGGAAATATATCCGAATGTTGCAGACTTATGCGACAGATGCCAGGGTTCTCCCTGCAATTTAAGTCATATGTTTTTCTCCTGTCCTAGGTTACAGAAATTTTGGAGTGATTATTCTGTGATCATGTCTAAAGTTCTGGGTAAAAAAGTTGTTATGGCCCCTCTCTTAGCAATATTCGGACTCTCTGTTGACTCCTCACATATCAGCCCCACACAGTCAGAAGTATTGGCTTTCACATCCCTTTTAGCAAGACGTCGTATCTTACTTTTATGGAAATCCCCCAGGTCCCCGTCTATTTCTATTTGGCTTAGTGATGTTATGTTTTTTCTTAAATTGGAGAAGGTGAGATACTCTGTAAAAGGCAACTCAGCTAAATTCATTCACAAATGGCAATCGTTCATAGACCACTTTACCGCGTTGAAGACTCTACCCACCGACTGACCCCCCCCCTCCCTTAATTTTCTTTTCATCTCCTTAATTTGTTTTTTTTTATGTTTTATTTATTTCCAGTTTCATTTCTTGCTCATCTGTTTATTTATTTTTTAACGCTACAGAGACTCTGATCCTTTGTTAGGTTTTGTGTGTTTAAAAAAAAAAAAAAAAAAAAAGGAGACAATGTATAATGCGTCTGTTTGACTACACGTTTCCATGTCTTAAGTGTATGTTGTTTCTTATAAAAAGATCAATAAAAAAAAAAAAAAAAAAAAATAAGTTCACACTTCTTCCTACTACTTTTTTGGCACATGTAAAATTTACATGTTACACTTGCTAACTTGATTTACAGTAAATCAAGTTAGCAAGTTTTAAAAGATGAAATTCTTTGTTTTGTTTTTGTTTTTTTGTTTTGTTTTCTTAAACTTCTCATGAATTGTTGTTTCTTTTTTTTACATGTACAAAAATAAAATAAATCAAATAAAAAAAATCAAAAAAAAAAAAAAAAAGGCAACGGTTCAAGGAAAGGGGTCGAGGTTGAAAATGAGAAAATGATCCTGGAAGAGCTCAAAAGACAGACTGAAGAAATAAAAGAAGAAAACCAGAAGGAAAAGAGGGATCTGAAAGAGCAGAAGGAAAGCTTGCAAAGAGAAGGACAGATACTGATGAAGGGCAAGAAAAAACATGAGATGGAGATGGAAGAGTTGCAAGCAGCAATGCTTGATCTGGAGGATCAGACCTGCAACTGTTGCAGTGCAATATGGATGTGGAGAAAGCTGAGATGAAGCAAATGAAGGTACGAGAAGAGGAACATGCTGTAAACCTGCAGAATGACAAGAAGAAGCTGCAGGGAGAGATCAAGATTTTAATGGAGAACAAGAAAGAAGTGGAAACGGGTCGGAAGGACCTGGAAATGGAAAAGACACAAATCTGTGGTACCAAACTAAAACCAGACAAAGACTGTGCAGGACTCCAGAGAGAGGTGGAAAATGTGGAGGAAAAGGAAGATGAAGCAGCACAGAAGAAAGAATTGGAAGAGGAGGATGAGAAACTGCAGCTGGAGACACAATTAGAAGAGAAAGAAAGAATCCTGGTGGAGGATAAGATTGTTAAAAAGGAGAAAAAGAAGAGAAGTTTCTTAAAGATCTTCAAGAAACAAAAGGCAGATGAGAAGAGAAGAGATGAAAAAGTACAGAAAGATTTGAATGACATCAAAGAAAAAGATGAAGAACATCTTAAAGAAATGGAAGGAGGAGAGGACAAAAAGAAAGAAAAGGTGGTGAAAAAGAAAAGTTTGCTCAGCCGGGATTTTCAAAAGGTCCAGCAGAGAGAAGGCTGCTGGGAACCAGTAGCTCAGCGACTTCACCTCCTCTCCTCCTCCTCTCCAAACTCTTCTCCCCAACATCTCTTTTGTTCCCATCTTCATCCTCTCTTTTCCAGAGCATCTCTGGTGAAAACAGTCAACAGACAAGAAACGGAGCAGCTGAACTTCACCTTCAGAGGGTTTTCTGATGCTCTGAGTGTCGCATTTGGTGACGAAGCTTCAGCTGCAAGATGCAAGAAAAAGCAGGACAAGTGCAAAGAGCAACATACAGATGCTGAAGTGTGTTTAAGAGAAGCACTGAGGGGCTTCAGTGGATAAGAGACAGGCAAGAAAATAAAGAAATGTCTGCAAACATCTGAATATTGTGCAGGAATGATTCACTTCTTGATCTGGAAGGTTATGTCTAGTTGGTGTGTAGAAAGAGGATGGATAAACACGGCCGCTATGAAAGTAGAACAGAATCAACCACAATGATCACATTATCCTTCTACAAAAGTTGCTTAATGGTTCAGGACAAACGTTGTCATTAAAAGTGTTTTGTCTGATGAAACACATCAAAAATGAACACAGATCATTCCACTGAGCCTCCGATTTGTGATTTTAATGTTATGTTGTCATTTTGAGTCGTATCTCCCGGGATTATTACACTATAATCTAAAGGATTTACATCGTGAGACTTGTAGCACTTACTACAGGTAAATTGTTGTTTTAACTAATAAAATCTCACATTTTAAAAATGATGAAATGTCCTTTTACAGAATCAACATTAGAAGATGAAGTGAAACAGAATCATTTGTCCTGAGAAAGCTCACTCTTTCTGTGTCCGACACATCAGCAGATAATGTTGTAAAATAAATGTAATTATCAAGCTGCAAATCAAGAGCATACTGATCTGAAACACTGACGAGGAAAAGCACACATTACCTCTAAAAGCTTCTCATCTTTTCAGAGGGACACTAAATAACTCAAATCCAACATGAACAGTGACCTGACAGCTGATGTTTTGGACATGAATGTTTATTTTGGCAGACGGGCTTCAAGCAGGAAAATGTTCTTTTAAAAGTTTGATGTTGGCTCCCTCTGATGGTTTTCTATGAACACTGCAAACACACAGATCTGACACACGATCGTCAATCCTGGAATCAGAATAAAGACGTTTCCAGAGGAGTCAGGGGTCCGTGGTCCACAGAGATTAAAGTCAGGAGGTGTTGGTCTTTTGTGGACTCTTCGTTCAGGTTTTACTGTAAAAAATGGTGGAAATGGTTGAGAACAGGTGTTATTTTGTTCCAGTGTCCTGCTCAGATTATTTTATGTTTCACCACCATCCTGCCCTTGTTATTTTCTGAACACAGAGCTTCCAATTTGTAATTTTAATGTTATGGTGTCATTTTGAGCCGTATCTCCCGGGATTATTACAATATAATTTCACCCAGATCCTGATACAGTTTATTAACAGTTGGTACGTGGAGATTAATCGGGAAATTATAACTTTCATGGCACATTTTCCTTCTGGGAGTTTTCAGTGAGTCTGGCGGTTCCTTTGCAGGTCAATGTCTCGAGCTGGAAAACCAAGTCACTAACACTAACCAAGTCTCCTGCATGAAACCTTTGACTTTGAAGAAAGATGTAAAAAGAGAAATTCTCTTTAAAAGGTTCTCTCAGAACATCTTACAGAAAAAAGCAAAACGTTTCCTTAACTTTACTGTTTAACTGGGAAAAGAGAAAGTGTGCGTCTCTGTTAGAAGGATGCAAACTTTTATCCTCAAATGTGTTTTATTAA
This sequence comes from Cololabis saira, assembly GCF_033807715.1. Taxonomy (NCBI): domain Eukaryota; kingdom Metazoa; phylum Chordata; class Actinopteri; order Beloniformes; family Belonidae; genus Cololabis; species Cololabis saira. The sequence goes on from NC_084594.1 coordinate 39,957,616, forward strand.
GACTTCAGGAGATGTTGTCAGCTTTTGAATATGGGGCAATTTAAATTACTGTATAATCATAAGTGGTATATTTAATCAGAGATGCCGATATACATGAAATAAAAATATGATTCGTTAAAATATCCAATTAAAGCTTTAGATAAATGAATTAAAATAAATCTAATACATTTCAAACTAATGCCGTTAGTGCCTCAGTTGTAGTTGGGTTGAGCGTTCACGTAAACAGCAGCATTCAGACTAAACATGTTTATGTTAGTATTTAACAGGAAGGCCTGCTGTACATATCACCTCCATCTGGGTGTAACAGTGTTGTAAGTTTCATGCTCCTGTTTCTTGTGTTTGTAGAATAACTGAAGAAAAGTAAAACAAATATAAGTAGAGCAGATTTCTGAAAATGCAAATATAAATTGGTGTATTGGAGGTTAATTTGACAGAAAACATTTCACTGGTTGAAAAGTTTTCAGTGTTACGATGAAGTAAATATCTCTAGTTAAGCTGACTTTATCCATTTAATCAATAGTTATAAGAAAGCGTGTTTGAGGAGTAGGTTTGTCTGCAGAGTCCTCCCTGCAGAGGTTGACATTAGGCCTAACAGTGTAGCCCCCACCCATAATCTTGCTGCAGACACACCTGTGCAGGAGCGTATAAAGACCCTGGACCGGACTGAGCAGACATCAAGCTCCAAGGAGTCTCTCCACACCTGAAGATGAGTCCCTCTGCCAGCCTGCTCCTGCTGCTCCTGCTCGGCCTCTCTCAGGCTCAACCTTTCCAGGAGGATGAAGGTTCAGGTGCAGAGATGGCAGAAGATGAAGAAACGGAAGTGGACATGACCACCCAGATTCTGACCACCAATAACGCCACAGAGGAGTTCCTGCTGGAAGGAGACCTGGTGGCTCCCGTTACCAGAAACGCCATGAAGTGCTGGTACAACAGCTGTCTGTGGAAAAAAGCCTCCAATGGCAAAGTGGTGATCGCCTACACGATAAGTTCTCAGTTCTCCGGGTACGAGAGGCAGACGATCGAGGGCGCCATGAGGGCCTTCAGCCGCACCTGCGTCCGCTTCACCCCTCGCAGGAACGAGAACGACTACATCAGCATTGTGAACAAAGGCGGATGCTACTCCGCCCTGGGCAGACAGGGAGGCCGGCAGGAGCTCTCTCTCAACAGGGCGGGCTGCATCTACGGTGGCATCGTCCAGCACGAGCTCAACCACGCTCTGGGCTTCCAGCACGAGCAGACCAGGAGCGACCGCGACAGCTACGTCAGGATCAACTGGCAGAACATCATCCAGCAGAGCGCCTACAACTTCCACAAGCACGACACCAACAACCTGAACACGCCCTACGATTACTCCTCCATCATGCACTATGGAAGATTCGCCTTCTCCGTGGGCCGGGGGAGGGAGACCATCACCCCCATTGGAAACCCCAACGCCCGGATCGGCCAGAGGAACGGTCTGTCCCGCTGGGACATCAGCAGGATCAACATGCTCTACGGCTGTTAGCAACAATATCAGATGAATAATGATGTATGAAATGCTCAGATAACAGGATGTGATCCCGCATGACCAAAATATTTGAAATAAAAGCAATGCAAAACAAGGGCTAGTTGTTGTTCTTCTTTTTTTCTGCAGAAGTGTATTCAGAATTTTGTCTACTTTTCAATGATATTTGAGGGTTTTTTACAAGAAAAGTGAAAAACTTAAAAAAGTCTCTGCAAACGGAGACTTGATTTTTAATCTGAAGTAACCTGCAAGTGGTATCTTAATGAACCAGGGGCGGATATACAGGGGGGAAGGAGGGGCAGCTGCCCCCCACTACAGAGCCTTGTCCCCCTGTTGCCCCCTCATTTTAATGCTACTCTGACTATTCTGTTCAAAAGTTCCCCAATGCATTGAATACTACCAAATAAACTAAGTATAAGTATTGTTCAGTAGGGTTTTCATCATTTCTCTTACAGCATATGTTGGGACAGGGAAAGGGGGAGTACTGCGAGCTATTTACTCTGAAGACGCTCATCCAGGATACTGCATCACTTCTGCAGCCTCGTGCAAGAGTTGGTCACACACGAAACCTTGACTAGACTGAAATATATCCAGGAGAATGAAGGTCTACGAAAGAAAGTAATTCAGTCAGGTTAATTATAAGAACAGTCTTAAGATAAATTAAATTATGTTAATTTATATGTTTTACTTTTTATTTTTTGATCATACATTATTTTTTATGATTTTTACAAATCTTGAACAGGCCATGTCAGATACAAGTGTAACAAAGATCAACCAATCAAACTTTACTTAAAGCACTTTTCATGCAGTTTGTGCTACATGAGCTTTACAGAATTATAACCAAAGATTCACGAGTTTTAGTAGATTCACAAGTACTCGTTATGATTTCTAGAAACAGAACTCCATTTCTACTTTGTTTGCTGTTAAATCAGTACAACAAATGACACAACACTGACTATAATCATCAGAAACACTCTGTTGGAGGGGACAAGTCCATCTGGTGTTGAAGAGTGAACACGGCGCGTTGATACCAGCCTCATGTTGCATGTGGAAGATGTCATGTGGTGCTTTAACATGTTACATTTATAAAATCTGTAAAAGCTGTAAAGATTATATTCACCAATCTTAATTTCACTCATTAAAGTAAAAGGATTATTTTTTATGGTGGGCGGGGCCACGTTGACCTGGAGTTCTATTCAGTTCAGTGCTCACAAAGGTTACCATGACAACATTCTATTGTACACATCAAAGCACCGGTGCAGCATAAATACCTGAAACTCTGCACAGAACCGTAGTCTCTTGTACCTTCAAGACACTTCCTGTTGCGAGCCTCTGTAACAGAGTTGGAAAATCCCACTTTAATCATTTTTGTTTTCAAATTCTATTTAGGGATCTTATTTATCATTTATTTATTTTGTTGAATGTTTGTGAATTTTATCTAAATGTGTTGTTTTATTTTATTGTTATTTTTATTTGCGTCTTTTGAGGAAACTGCGTTTTTGGCTGTACCCTCTTTTTGTACCTCCTGGGCTTCCGTAGTTCATTACTTCAGCTCCTCAGTGCTGCGTTGCTCTGATGAGTGTAAGTCGTGTTGGGAACTGCTGCTGCTTTTCTTAACAGATTTCTTTAAGAAATTATCCATTTATGTTGACATTTTTGGCGCATATTGTATACCACTGACATTACGTGGCTGTTTTGTGTTGTTTTGATGATTTAATATGCTTTTTGTGGATGTTTTTATTTTCGCGCCCTTTTTGTACAGCGGCGGGCCGTGACCGGTTTAAACCAGTAGGGGGCAGTATAAACCAGACGGCGCTGCAGAGTGTTCACTTTCCCGTTTTTGTTTTGTGTGTTCAGGGAGCAGGAGTTTAAAAGAGGGTCCAGAAGACTTATTCATGTATTTTTCTGTCTTCTGCAGGTATGTTTCCTTTGTCAAATTAAGTGTTTTCATTGTGTTTACCCCATATATACGGTGTTTTGTTTTGATCGTTGGGTATCACTGTTCCCATATTGGCTGTTATAATTTAGGATTTATTAATTAAAAATAGTATTTTCCTTTCTGTTTTGGTAGTAGTTTGATAAAGAGGAAAATCAATTAAATTGGTGTGAGTGCTGCGTTGCTCTGATGAGTGGAGCAGGAGTTTAAAAGAGGGTCCAGAAGACTTATTCATGTATTTTTCTGTCTTCTGCAGAATTAAATGTAGCAAAACCAACTTATGACTCATCATTTCTTGCAACAGATCCAAACCTGTTTCACCTCTCTGGTGGAAACCACGTCCACGACTCGGAAAACACCTCAGAAAACGCTTCAGAACCTCAAACCCACATTTCCTACCGTGTTGATGGCAGAAATGTCTTTTAGAGGACGTCCAAGACCCAGACAGGGATTTGTGAGCTCTCCCAGCGATGGAGCTCAGTCCCGGGTCTCAGATGATCTCGGACAACTCCAAATGGAGATCAAAGGCTGCAGAAGAGAAAATGCTTTCCTGACCAACTACAACAACAAACTGGAGTTTGAACTTGGAGATCGTGAAGAGGAAATGGAAAGAATCATGTTGATCAACCAGAACTTGGACTCAAACAGAGCTGAACTGAGAGAGCAACTCCAGCAGCTGCAGGAGGAGAATAAAGCCCTCCAAGAGAAAAAACTAAAACTGGAAGAATACAAGATGGAGATCTATCTCCAGCAGGAACAGGAAAAATCCTGGTTCCGGCTGAAGGAGGCTCTAACCAAACTGACAAGTGAAAAGCAGCGGTTCAAGGAAAGAGGGGTCGAGGTTGAAAATGAGAAAATGATCCTGGAAGAACTCAAAAGACAGACTGAAAAAATAAAACAAGAAAACCAGAAGGAAAAGAGGGATCTGAAAGAGCAAAAAGAAAGCTTGCAAAGAGAAGAACAGATATTGATGGAGGGCAAGAAAAAACATGAGATGGAGATGGAAGAGTTGCAAGCAGCAATGCTTGATCTGGAGGAGAAGAGGACAGACCTGCAACTGTTGCAGTGCAACATGGATGTGGAGAAAGCTGAGATGAAGCAAATGAAGGTACAAGAAGAGGAACATGCTGTAAACCTGCAGAATGACAAGAAGAAGCTGCAGGGAGAGATCAAGATTTTAATGGAGAACAAGAAAGAAGTGGAAACGGGTCGGAAGGACCTGGAAATGGAAAAGACACAAATCTGTGGTACCAAACTAAAACCAGACAAAGGCTGTGCAGGACTCAAGAGAGACGTGGAAAATGTGGAGGAAAAGGAAGATGAAGCAGCACAGAAGAAAGAATTGGAAGAGGAGGATGAGAAACTGCAGCTGGAGACACAAGTAGAAGAGAAAGAGAATCCCGGTTGAGGAGAAGATTGTTAAAAAGGAGAAAAAGAAGAGAGGTTTCTTAAAGATCTTCAAGAAACAAAAGGCAGATGAGGAGAGAAGACATGAAAAAAAGTACAGAAAGAATTGAATGACATCAATGAAAAAGATGAAGAACATCTTAAAGAAATGGAAAGAGGAGAAAACAAAAAGAAAGAAAAGGTGGTGAAGAAGAAAAGTTTGTTCAGCCGGATTTTCCAAAGGTCCAGCAGAGAGAAGGCTGCTGGGAACCAGTAGCTCAGCGACTTCACCTCCTCTCCTCCTCCTCTCCAAACTGTTCTCCCCAACATCTCTTTTGTTCCCGTCTTCATCCTCTCTTTTCCAGAGCATGTCTGGTGAAAACACCTCAGCTGCAGGAGGAGAATAAAGCTCTCCCAGAGAAAAACAAGTCAACAGACAAGAAACGGAGCAGCTGAACTTCACCTTCAGAGGGTTTTCTGATGCTCTGAGTGTCGCATTTGGTGACGAAGCTTCAGCTGCAAGATGCAAGAAAAAGCAGGACAAGTGCAAAGAGCAACATACAGATGCTGAAGTGTGTTTAAGAGAAGCACTGAGGGGCTTCAGTGGATAAGAGACAGGAAAGAAAATAAAGAAATGTCTGCAAACTTCTGAATATTGTGCAGGAATGATTCACTTCGTGATCTGGAAGCTTATGTCTAGTTGGTGTGTAGAAGAGGATGGATAAACACGGCTGCTATGAAGTATAACAGAATCAACCACAATGATCACATTATCCTTCTACAAAAGTGCTTAATGGTTCAGGACAAACGTCATTAAAAGAGTTTTGTCTGATGAAACACATCAAAAATAAACACAGGTCAGTCCACTGAGCCTCCGATTTGTGATTTTAATGTTATGGTGTCATTTTGAGCCATATCTCCCAGGATTATTACACTATAATCTAAAGGATTTACATCGTGAGACTTGTAGCACTTACTATAGGGAAATTGTTGTTTTAACTAATAAAATCTCACATTTTAAAAATGATGAAATGTCCTTTTACAGAATCAACATGAGAAGATGAAGTGAAACAGAATAATTTGTGCTGAGAAAGCTCACTATTTCTGTGTCCAACACATCAGCAGATAACGTAAAATAAATGTAATTATCAAGCTGCAAATCAAAAGCATACTGATCTGAAACACTGACGAGGAAAAGCACACATTACTACCTCTAAAAGCTTCTCATAATTTCAGAGGGACACTAAATAACTCAAATTCAACAAGAACAGTGACCTGACAGCTGATGTTTTGGACATGAATGTTTATTTTGGCAGACGGGCTTCAAGCAGGAAAATTTTAAAAGTTTGATGTTGGCTCCCTCTGATGGTTTTCTATGAACACTGCAAACACACAGATCTGACACACGATCGTCAATCCTGGAATCAGAATAAAGACGTTTCCAGAGGAGTCAGGGGTCCCTGGTCCACAGAGATTAAAGTCAGGAGGTGTTGGCTGTCTTTTGTGGACTCTTTGTTCAGGTTTTACTGTAAAAAATGGTGGAAACGGTTGAGAATAGGTGTGATTTCGTTCCAGTGTCCTGCTCAGATTATGTTTCACCACCATCCCGCCCTTGTAATTATTTTCTGAACACAGAGCCTCCAATTTTTGATTTTAATGTTATGGTGTCATTTCGAGCCGTATCTCCCGGGATTATTACAATATAATTTCGCCCAGAATTCAGATCCTGATACACAAACAGTTTATTAACAGTTGATACATGGAGATTAATCGGGAAATTATAACTTTCATGGCACATTTTCCTTCTGGGAGTTTTCAGTGAGTCTGGCGCTTCCTTTGCAGGTCAACGTCTCGAGCGGGAAAACCAAGTCACTAACACTAACCAAGTCTTCTGCATGAAACCTTTGACTTTGAAAAAGATGTAAAAAGAGAAATTCTCTTTAAAAGATTCTCTCAGAACATCTTACAGAAAAAAGCAAAACGTTTCCTCAACTTTAATGTTTAACTGGGAAAAGATAAAGTGTTAGAAGGATGCAAACCTTTATCCTCAAATGTGTTTTATTAAGACCTCAGGAGATGTCAGTTTTTGAATATGGGGCAATTTAAATTACTGTATAATCACAAGTGATATATTTAATCATAGATGCCGATATGCATGAAATAAAAATATGATTATTTAAAATATCCAATTAAAGCTTTAGATAAATGAATTAAAATGAATCTAATACATTTCAAACTAATGCCGTTAGTGCCTCAGTTGTAGTTGGGTTGAGCGTTCACGTAAACAGCAGCATTGAGACTAAACATGTTAGTATGTTAGTATGTTAGTATTTAACAGGAAGGCCTGCTGTACATATCACCTCCATCTGGGTGTAACAGTGTTGTAAGTTTCATGATCATGTTTCTTGTGTTTGTAGAATAACTGAAGAAAAGTAAAACAAATACAAGTAGAGCAGATTTCTGAAAATGCAAATATAAATTGGTGTATTGGAGGTTAATTTGACAGAAAACATTTCACTGGTTGAAAAGTTTACAAAGTGTTCAGATGAAGGAAATATTGCTAGTTAAGCTGACTTTATCCATTTAATCAATAGTTATAAGAAACCGTGTTTGAGGAGTAGGTTTGTCTGCAGAGTCCTCCCTGCAGAGGTTGACATTAGGCCTAACAGTGTAACCCCCCACCCATAATCCTGCTGCAGACACACCTGTGCAGGAGCGTATAAAGACCCTGGACCGGACTGAGCAGACATCAAGCTCCAAGGAGTCTCTCCACACCTGAAGATGAGTCCCTCTGCCAGCCTGCTCCTGCTGCTCCTGCTCGGCCTCTCTCAGGCTCAACCTTTCCAGGAGGATGAAGGTCAAGACGCAGAGATGGCAGAAGATGAAGAAACGGAAGTGGACATGACCACCCAGATTCTGACCACCAATAACGCCACAGAGGAGTTCCTGCTGGAAGGAGACCTGGTGGCTCCCGTTACCAGAAACGCCATGAAGTGCTGGTACAACAGCTGTCTGTGGAAAAAAGCCTCCAATGGCAAAGTGGTGATCGCCTACACGATAAGTTCTCAGTTCTCCGGGTACGAGAGGCAGACGATCGAGGGCGCCATGAGGGCCTTCAGCCGCACCTGCGTCCGCTTCACCCCTCGCAGGAACGAGAACGACTACATCAGCATTGTGAACAAAGGCGGATGCTACTCCGCCCTGGGCAGACAGGGAGGCAGGCAGGAGCTCTCTCTCAACAGGGCGGGCTGCATCTACGGTGGCATCGTCCAGCACGAGCTCAACCACGCTCTGGGCTTCCAGCACGAGCAGACCAGGAGCGACCGCGACCGCTACGTCAGGATCAACTGGATGAACATCATCCAGAAGAGCGCCTACAACTTCCACAAGCACGACACCAACAACCTGAACACGCCCTACGATTACTCCTCCATCATGCACTATGGAAGATTCGCCTTCTCCGTGGGCCGGGGGAGGGAGACCATCACCCCCATTGGAAACCCCAACGCTCGGATCGGCCAGAGGAACGGTCTGTCCCGCTGGGACATCAGCAGGATCAACATGCTCTACGGCTGTTAGCAACACTGTCAGAGGAATAATGATGTATGAAATGCTCAGATAACAGGATGTGATCCCGCATGACCAAAATATTTGGAATAAAAGCAATGCAAAACAAGGGCTAGTTGTTCTTCTTCTTTTTTTCTGCAAGTGTATTCTGAATGTTTTCTACTTTTCAATATTTGAAGGGGGGGTTTTTTCAGAAAAAGTGAAAAACTTAAAAAATTCTTTGCAAACTGAGACTTGATTTTTAATATGAAGCCCCCCACTGCAGAGCCTTGTCCCCCTTGTTGCCCCCTATTTTTAATGCTACTCTGACTATTCTGTACAAAAGCTCCCCCAATGCATTGAAGTACAAGGTAAGGCATGAAAGTATTATTATTATTTTAACTATAAAAGATCATATTTGGCCCCTAAAATCCTGAGTTATGCCCCCCCCCCCCCCCCCCCCACACACATGCTGCGAGTCTATGACAAACCTCCTGCCGGTGCTGCTGTGTGGATGAGAGGACGCGGGCAGCAGTGGAGAGAGCGAGCTGGCAAATGCCTGTTGGTTAAATAAGCTTCCACAGGTGATAATTTCACTTATTTTTAAGTTCAAATCAAGTTACATTTATTTAATCAAGTTAAAGTTCAACCAGGAAACAACGTTATGTCTGAATTCACAGGCGTAGATATCGGCGGTGCAACCGGTGCAGCTGCACCGGGGCCCAGATGCTGTCAGGAGCCGAAGAAGGAGGAAGAAAACAGCTTTTGTGCATGAGTAGAGTCCAATCACCTTAACAGGCCACCTGTCAGTCATGTTAAGTGCACGATGACACGAAGACGTGATGTGAGTTTTCAGCAAGAAAAAAAGTAAACAGAAGACAGTAGACGACAAAAATAGCGCAGCATCATGTTTAGCTAGCCCAAACAAAAAAGCGACGCACAAAAGATAAAAGAAAAAAGGAGCCAGGATGATGTTAAAGAAAAAAAGACAAAATTAGACACGTTATGCACTGCATCCGTATGCACTGTTGTCCAGAGTCGAAGAGCAGTTGGAGCAGTTATTTTACCTAAAAAAGTGGCCGGTGAGTGTAAATGCATACATATGTATGTGTCCCATATATACTCCTCATGACCATTAAAGCTTTTTGAAGGGATTGATGTTCAATAGCAAGCATTAAGCCCAATTCATCTTGTGAGTTTGTCTAACTATGAACATAATTCATCCTTTATGAAACAATCGGTGTTGTTGATTACCCTTTCTTACTTCATTGGGTTTATTAACACAAATAATGGAGATGCTTTGGACAACAGAAGTTTGGAAAAACGTTGCCTGGTATGATGAGTCTCAATGTCGGTTGCAACATTCGGATGGTATGGTCAGAATTCGGCATCAACAACATGCAGTGTGTTGCCGAAATTATGATGTTGATTTGCCAGAACTGTGCGATGGTGGTATAGTGGTGAGCATAGCTGCCTTCCAAGCAGTTGACCCGGGTTCGATTCCCGGCCATCGCAGCACTACTTTTGTGAAAAATCGGAATTTTCACACTTCAACATACTTGTTTCCATGGAACTCGTAACTCTTAGAACTTCCTGTTTTCCTGTCTTAAGGAGCACCCACCGAAGGGGATGTAGCTCAGTGGTAGAGCGCATGCTTTGCATGTATGAGGCCCCGGGTTCAATCCCCGGCATCTCCATTACTTGTGTTAATAAACCCAATGAAGTAAGAAAGAGTAATTATCAACACTGATTTTTCCATAAAGGATGAATTATCCCTTCAAAAAGCTTTAATGTTCATGAGGAGTATACATGGGACACATACATATGTATGCATTTACACTCACCGGCCACTTTATTAGGTAAAATAACTGCTCTTCGACGGAAATTTCTAACCAGCCAATCACATGACAGCAAATCAATGCAATTAGGCACGTAGACATGGTCAAGAGAATCTCCTGTAGTTCAAACCAAGCATCAGAATGGGGAAGTACGGTGATTTCAGTGACTTTGAGCGTGGCATGGTTGTTGGTAACAGACGGGCTGGTCTGAGTATTTCAGAACCTGCCGATCTACTTGGATTTTCATGCAAAAACCTCTCTGGGGTTCACAGAGAGTCGTCGGAAAAAGAGAATATATCCAGTGGGCTGTAGTTTCTTGGGGGAAAATGCCTTGTGGATGCCAGAGGTCAGAAGAGAATGGCCAGACTGGTTGTAGCTGATAGAAAGGCAACAGTAACTCAAATAACCTCTCATTACAACCGAGGTATGCCGAAGAGCATCTCTGAATACACAACGCGTCGAACCTTGAAGCGGATGGGCCACAGCAGCAGAACCACACTGGGTACCATTCCTGTCTGCAAAGAACAGGAAACTGAGGCTACAATTCACTCAGTCTCACCAAATAGCAGAAGAGCATCTCTGAATGCACAACGCGTCGAACCTTGAGGCGGATGGGCCACAGCAACAGAACCACACTGGGTACCACTCCTGTCAGCAAAGAACAGGAAACTGAGGCTACAATTCACTCAGGCCTGCCAAATTTGGACAACAGAAGTCTGGAAAAACGTTGCCTGGTATGATGAGTCTCAATGTCGGTTGCAACATTCGGATGGTATGGTCAGAATTCGGCATCAACAACATGCAGTGTTAACTACTCCTGTAGTTCAAACCAAGCATCATAATGGGGAAGTACGGTGATTTCAGTGACTTTGAGCGTGGCATGGTTGTTGGTAACAGACGGGCTGGTCTGAGTATTTCAGAACCTGCCGATCTACTTGGATTTTCATGCAAAAACCTCTCTGGGGTTCACAGAGAGTCGTCGGAAAAAGAGAATATATCCAGTGGGCGGTAGTTTCTTGGGGGCAAATGCCTTGTGGATGCCAGAGGTCAGAAGAGAATGGCCAGACTGGTTGTAGCTGATAGAAAGGCAACAGTAACTCAAATAACCTCTCATTACAACCGAGGTATGCCGAAGAGCATCTCTGAATACACAACGCGTTGAACCTTGAGGCCGATGGGCCACAGCAGTAGAACCACACTGGGTACCACTCCTGTCAGTAAAAAACAGGAAACTGAGGCTACAATTCACTCAGGCTCACCAAATAGCCGAAGAGCATCTCTGAATGCACAACGCGTTGAACCTTGAGGCAGATGGGCCACAGCAACAGAACCACACTGGGTACCACTCCTGTCAGCAAAGAACAGGAAACTGAGGCTACAATTCACTCAGGCCCGCCAAATTTGGACAACAGAAGTTTGGAAAAACGTTGCCTGGTGTGATGAGTCTCAATGTCGGTTGCAACATTCGGATGGTATGGTCAGAATTCGGCATCAACAACATGCAGTGTGTTGTGGAAATTATGACGTTGATTTGCCAGAACTGTGCGATGGTGGTATAGTGGTGAGCATAGCTGCCTTCCAAGCAGTTGACCCGGGTTCGATTCCCGGCCATCGCAGCACTACTTTTGTGAAAAATCGGAATTTTCACACTTCAACATACTTGTTTCCATGGAACTCGTAACTCTTAGAACTTCCTGTTTTCCTGTCTTAAGGAGCACCCACCGAAGGGGATGTAGCTCAGTGGTAGAGCGCATGCTTTGCATGTATGAGGCCCCGGGTTCAGTCCCCGGCATCTCCATTATTTGTGTTAATAAACCCAATGAAGTAAGAAAGAGTAATCATCAACACTGATTGTTCCATAAAGGATGAATTATGTTCACAGTTAGACAAACTCACAAGATGAAGTGGACTTACTGCTTGCTATTGAACATAAATCCCTTCAAAAAGCTTTAATGTTCATGAGGAGTATACATGGGACACATACATATGTATGCATTTACACTCACCGGCCACTTTATTAGGTAAAATAACTGCTCTTCGACGGACATTTCTAACCAGCCGATCACATGACAGCAAATCAATGCAATTAGGCACGTAGACATGGTCAAGAGAATCTCCTGTAGTTCAAACCAAGCATCAGAATGGGGAAGTACGGTGATTTCAGTGACTTTGAGCGTGGCATGGTTGTTGGTAACAGACGGGCTGGTCTGAGTATTTCAGAACCTGCCGATCTACTTGGATTTTCATGCAAAAACCTCTCTGGGGTTCACAGAGAGTCGTCGGAAAAAGAGAATATATCCAGTGGGCTGTAGTTTCTTGGGGGAAAATGCCTTGTGGATGCCAGAGGTCAGAAGAGAATGGCCAGACTGGTTGTAGCTGATAGAAAGGCAACAGTAACTCAAATAACCACTCATTACAACCGAGGTATGCCGAAGAGCATCTCTGAATGCACAACGCGTCGAACCTTGAGGCGGATGGGCCACAGCAGCAGAACCACACTGGGTACCACTCCTGTCAGCAAAGAAGAGGAAAATGAGGCTACAATTCACTCAGGCTTCCCAAATAGCCGAAAAGCATCTCTGAATGCACAACGCGTCGAACCTTGAGGCGGATAAGCCACAGCAGCAGAACCACACTGGGTACCACTCCTGTCAGCAAGGAAGAGGAAACTGAGGCTACAATTCACTCAGGCTCACCAAATAGCCGAAAAGCATCTCTGAATGCACAACGCGTCGAACCTTGAGGCGGATGGGCCACAGCAGTAGAACCACACTGGGTACCACTCCTGTCAGCAAAGAAGAGGAAACTGAGGCTACAATTCACTCAGGCTCCCCAAATAGCCGAAAAGCATCTCTGAATGCACAACGCGTCGAACCTTGAGGCGGATGGGCCACAGCAGCAGAACCACACTGGGTACCACTCCTCTCAGCTAAGAACAGGAAACTGAGGCTACAATTCACTCTGGCCCACCAAATTTTGACAACAGAAGTTTGGAAAAACGTTGCCTGGTATGATGAGTCTCAATGTCGGTTGCAACATTCGGATGGTATGGTCAGAATTTGGCATCAACAACATGCAGTGTGTTGCGGAAATTATGACGTTGATTTGCCAGAACTGAGCGATGGTGGTATAGTGGTTAGCATAGCTGCCTTCCAAGCAGTTGACCCGGGTTCGATTCCCGGCCATCGCAGCACTACTTTTGTGAGAAATCTGAATTTTCACACTTCAACAGAGTTTTTTCCATGGAACTCGTAGCTCTTAGAACTTCCTGTCTTCCTGTCTTAAGGAGCAACCACCGAAGGGGATGTAGCTCAGTGGTAGAGCGCATGCTTAGCATGTATGAGGCCCCAGGTTCAATCCCCGGCATCTCCATTATTTGCATTAATAAACCGAATAAAGTAAGAACGGGTAATCTGCAACACTGATTGTTCCAAAAAGGATGAATTATGTTCATAGTTAGACAAACTCACAAGATTAATTGGACTTAATGCTTGCTATTGAACATCAATCCCTTCAAAAAGCTTTAATGTTCATGAGGAGTATACATGGGACACATACATATGTATGCATTTACACCCACTGGCCACTTTATTAGGTAAGATAACTGCTCCAACTGCTCTTCGATGGAAATTTCTAACCAGCCAATCACATGACAGCAAATCAATGCAATTAGGCACGTAGACATGGTCAAGAGAATCTCCTGTAGTTCAAACCAAGCATCGGAATGGGGAAGTACGGTGATTTAAGTGACTTTGAGCGTTGCATGGTTGTTGGTAACAGACGGGCTGGTCTGAGTATTTCAGAACCTGCCGATCTACTTGGATTTTCATGCAAAAACCTCTCTGGGGTTCACAGAGAGTCGTCGGAAAAAGACAATATATCCAGTGGGCGGTAGTTTCTTGGGGGCAAATGCCTTGTGGATGCCAGAGGTCAGAAGAGAATGGCCAGACTGTATGTAGCTGATAGAAAGGCAACAGTAACTCAAATAACCACTCATTACAACCGAGGTATGCCGAAGAGCATCTCTGAATGCACAACGCGTCGAACCTTGAGGCGGATGGGCCACAGCAGCAGAACCACACTGGGTACCACTCCTGTCAGCAAAGAAGAGGAAAATGAGGCTACAATTCACTCAGGCTTCCCAAATAGCCGAAAAGCATCTCTGAATGCACAACGCGTCGAACCTTGAGGCGGATGGGCCACAGCAGCAGAACCACACTGGGTACCACTCCTGTCAGCAAGGAAGAGGAAACTGAGGCTACAATTCACTCAGGCTCACCAAATAGCCGAAAAGCATCTCTGAATGCACAACGCGTCGAACCTTGAGGCGGATGGGCCACAGCAGCAGAACCACACTGGGTACCACTCCTGTCAGCAAAGAAGAGGAAACTGAGGCTACAATTCACTCAGGCTCCCCAAATAGCCGAAAAGCATCTCTGAATGCACAACGCGTCGAACCTTGAGGCGGATGGGCCACAGCAGCAGAACCACACTGGGTACCACTCCTCTCAGCTAAGAACAGGAAACTGAGGCTACAATTCACTCTGGCCCACCAAATTTTGACAACAGAAGTTTGGAAAAACGTTGCCTGGTATGATGAGTCTCAATGTCGGTTGCAACATTCGGATGGTATGGTCAGAATTTGGCATCAACAACATGCAGTGTGTTGCGGAAATTATGACGTTGATTTGCCAGAACTGAGCGATGGTGGTATAGTGGTTAGCATAGCTGCCTTCCAAGCAGTTGACCCGGGTTCGATTCCCGGCCATCGCAGCACTACTTTTGTGAGAAATCTGAATTTTCACACTTCAACAGAGTTTTTTCCATGGAACTCGTAGCTCTTAGAACTTCCTGTCTTCCTGTCTTAAGGAGCAACCACCGAAGGGGATGTAGCTCAGTGGTAGAGCGCATGCTTAGCATGTATGAGGCCCCAGGTTCAATCCCCGGCATCTCCATTATTTGCATTAATAAACCGAATAAAGTAAGAACGGGTAATCTGCAACACTGATTGTTCCAAAAAGGATGAATTATGTTCATAGTTAGACAAACTCACAAGATTAATTGGACTTAATGCTTGCTATTGAACATCAATCCCTTCAAAAAGCTTTAATGTTCATGAGGAGTATACATGGGACACATACATATGTATGCATTTACACCCACTGGCCACTTTATTAGGTAAGATAACTGCTCCAACTGCTCTTCGATGGAAATTTCTAACCAGCCAATCACATGACAGCAAATCAATGCAATTAGGCACGTAGACATGGTCAAGAGAATCTCCTGTAGTTCAAACCAAGCATCGGAATGGGGAAGTACGGTGATTTAAGTGACTTTGAGCGTTGCATGGTTGTTGGTAACAGACGGGCTGGTCTGAGTATTTCAGAACCTGCCGATCTACTTGGATTTTCATGCAAAAACCTCTCTGGGGTTCACAGAGAGTCGTCGGAAAAAGACAATATATCCAGTGGGCGGTAGTTTCTTGGGGGCAAATGCCTTGTGGATGCCAGAGGTCAGAAGAGAATGGCCAGACTGTATGTAGCTGATAGAAAGGCAACAGTAACTCAAATAACCACTCATTACAACCGAGGTATGCCGAAGAGCATCTCTGAATGCACAACGCGTCGAACCTTGAGGCGGATGGGCCACAGCAGCAGAACCACACTGGGTACCACTCCTGTCAGCAAAGAAGAGGAAAATGAGGCTACAATTCACTCAGGCTTCCCAAATAGCCGAAAAGCATCTCTGAATGCACAACGCGTCGAACCTTGAGGCGGATGGGCCACAGCAGCAGAACCACACTGGGTACCACTCCTGTCAGCAAGGAAGAGGAAACTGAGGCTACAATTCACTCAGGCTCACCAAATAGCCGAAAAGCATCTCTGAATGCACAACGCGTCGAACCTTGAGGCGGATGGGCCACAGCAGCAGAACCACACTGGGTACCACTCCTGTCAGCAAAGAAGAGGAAACTGAGGCTACAATTCACTCAGGCTCCCCAAATAGCCGAAAAGCATCTCTGAATGCACAACGCGTCGAACCTTGAGGCGGATGGGCCACAGCAGCAGAACCACACTGGGTACCACTCCTCTCAGCTAAGAACAGGAAACTGAGGCTACAATTCACTCAGGCTCACCAAATAGCCGAAAAGCATCTCTGAATGCACAACGCGTCGAACCTTGAGGCGGATGGGCCACAGCAGCAGAACCACACTGGGTACCACTCCTCTCAGCTAAGAACAGGAAATTGAGGCTACAATTCACTCAGGCCCACCAAATTTTGACAACAGAAGTTTGGAAAAACGTTGCCTGGTATGATGAGTCTCAATGTCGGTTGCAACATTCGGATGGTATGGTCAGAATTTGGCATCAACAACATGCAGTGTGTTGCGGAAATTATGACGTTGATTTGCCAGAACTGAGCGATGGTGGTATAGTGGTGAGCATAGCTACCTTCCAAGCAGTTGACCTGGGTTTGATTCCCGGCCATCGCAGCACTACTTTTGTGAGAAATCTGAATTTTCACACTTCAACAGAGTGTTTTCCATTGAACTCGTCGCTCTTAGAACTTCCTGTCTTCCTGTCTTAAGGAGCACCCACCGAAGGGGATGTAGCTCAGTGGTAGAGCGCATGCTTTGCGTGTATGAGGCCCCGCGTTCAATCCCCGGCATCTCCATTATCTGCATTAATAAACCGAATAAAGTAAGAACGGGTAGTCTGCAACACTGATTGTTCCAAAAAGGATGAATTATGTTCATAGTTAGACAAACTCACAAGATTAATTGGACTTAATGCTTGCTATTGAACATCAATCCCTTCAAAAAGCTTTAATGTCCATGAGGAGTATACATGGGACAGATACATATGTATGCATTTACACTCACTGGCCACTTTATTAGGTAAGATAACTGCTCCAACTGCTCTTCGATGGAAATTTCTAACCAGCCAATCACATGACAGCAAATCAATGCAATTAGGCACGTAGACATGGTCAAGAGAATCTCCTGTAGTTCAAACCAAGCATCAGAATGGGGAAGTACGGTGATTTCAGTGACTTTGAGTGTGGCATGGTTGTTGGTAACAGACGGGCTGGTCTGAGTATTTCAGAACCTGCCGATCTACTTGGATTTTCATGCAAAAACCTCTCTGGGATTCACAGAGAGTCGTCGGAAAAAGAGAATATATCCAGTGGGCGGTAGTTTCTTGGGGGCAAATGCCTTGTGGATGCCAGAGGTCAGAAGAGAATGGCCAGACTGGATGTAGCTGATAGAAAGGCAACAGTAACTCAAATAATTACAACCGAGGTATGCCGAAGAGCATCTCTGAATGCACAACGCGTCGAACCTTGAGGCGGATGGGCCACAGCAGCAGAACAATACTGGGTACCACTCCTCTCAGCTAAGAACAGGAAACTGAGGCTACAATTCACTCAGGCTCACCAAATAGCCGAAAAGCATCTCTGAATGCACAACGCGTCGAACCTTGAGGCGGATGGGCTACAGCAGCAGAACCACACTGGGTACCACTCCTCTCAGCTAAGAACAGGAAATTGAGGCTACAATTCACTCTCGCCCACCAAATTTTGACAACAGAAGTTTGGAAAAACGTTGCCTGGTATGATGAGTCTCAATGTCGGTTGCAACATTCGGATGGTATGGTCAGAATTTGGCATCAACAACATGCAGTGTGTTGCGCAAATTATGACGTTGATTAGCCAGAACTGCGCGATGGTGGTATAGTGGTGAGCATAGCTACCTTCCAAGCAGTTGACCCGGGTTCGATTCCCGGCCATCGCAGCACTAGTTTTGTGAGAAATCTGAATTTTCACACTTCAACAGACTGTTTTCCATGGAACTCATAACTCTTAGAACTTCCTGTCTTGCTGTCTTAAGGAGCACCCACCGAAGGGGATGTAGCTCAGTGGTAGAGCGCATGCTTCGCATGTATGAGGCCCCGGGTTCAATCCCCGGCATCTCCATTACTTGTGTTAATAAACCCAATGAAGTAAGAAGGGGTAATCAACAACACTGATTGTTCCAAAAAGGATGAATTAGGGTCATAGTTAGACAAACTCACAAGATTAATTGGACTTAATGCTTGCTATTGAACATCAATCCCTTCAAAAAGCTTTAATGTCCATGAGGAGTATACATGGGACAGATACATATGTATGCATTTACACTCACTGGCCACTTTATTAGGTAAGATAACTGCTCCAACTGCTCTTCGATGGAAATTTCTAACCAGCCAATCACATGACAGCAAATCAATGCAATTAGGCACGTAGACATGGTCAAGAGAATCTCCTGTAGTTCAAACCAAGCATCAGAATGGGGAAGTACGGTGATTTCAGTGACTTTGAGTGTGGCATGGTTGTTGGTAACAGACGGGCTGGTCTGAGTATTTCAGAACCTGCCGATCTACTTGGATTTTCATGCAAAAACCTCTCTGGGGTTCACAGAGAGTCGTCGGAAAAAGAGAATATATCCAGTGGGCGGTAGTTTCTTGGGGGCAAATGCCTTGTGGATGCCAGAGGTCAGAAGAGAATGGCCAGACTGGATGTAGCTGATAGAAAGGCAACAGTAACTCAAATAACCACTCATTACAACCGAGGTATGCCGAAGAGCATCTCTGAATGCACAACGCGTCGAACCTTGAGGCGGATGGGCCACAGTAGCAGAACCACACTGGGTACCACTCCTGTCAGCAAAGAAGAGGAAAATGAGGCTACAATTCACTCAGGCTTCCCAAATAGCCGAAAAGCATCTCTGAATGCACAATGCGTCGAACATTGAGGCGGATAGGCCACAGCAGCAGAACCACACTGGGTACCACTCCTGTCAGCAAGGAAGAGGAAACTGAGGCTACAATTCACTCAGGCTCACCAAACAGCCGAAAAGCATCTCTGAATGCACAACGCGTCGAACCTTGAGGCGGATGGGCCACAGCAGCAGAACCACACTGGGTACCACTCCTGTCAGCAAAGAAGAGGAAACTGAGGCTACAATTCACTCAGGCTCCCCAAATAGCCGAAAAGCATCTCTGAATGCACAACGCGTCGAACCTTGAGGCGGATGGGCCACAGCAGCAGAACCACACTGGGTACCACTCCTCTCAGCTAAGAACAGGAAACTCAGGCTACAATTCACTCAGGCCCACCAAATTTGGACAACAGAAGTTTGGAAAAACGTTGCCTGGTATGATGAGTCTCAATGTCGGTTGCAACATTCGGATGGTATGGTCAGAATTTTGCATCAACAACATGCAGTGTGTTGCGGAAATTATGACGTTGATTAGCCAGAACTGCGCGATGGTGGTATAGTGGTGAGCATAGCTGCCTTCCAAGCAGTTGACCCGGGTTCGATTCCCGGCCATCGCAGCACTACATTTGTGAGAAATCTGAATTTTCACACTTCAACAGACTGTTTTCCATGGAACTCATAACTCTTAGAACTTCCTGTCTTCCTGTCTTAAGAAGCACCCACTGAAGGGGATGTAGCTCAGTGGTAGAGCGCATGCTTAGCATGTATGAGGCCCTGGGTTCAATCCCCGGCATCTCCATTATCTGCATTAATAAACCCAATAAAGTAAGAAAGGGTAATCTGCAACACTGATTGTTCCAAAAATGATGAATTATGTTCATAGTTAGACAAACTCACAAGATGAATTGGACTTAATGCTTGCTATTGAACATCAATCCCTTCAAAAAGCTTTAATGTTCATGAGGAGTATACATGGGACACATACATATGTATGCATTTACACTCACTGGCCACTTTATTAGGTAAGATAACTGCTCCAACTGCTCTTCGATGGAAATTTCTAACCAGCCAATCACATGACAGGAAATCAATGCAATTAGGCACGTAGACATGGTCAAGAGAATCTCCTGTAGTTCAAACCAAGCATCAGAATGGGGAAGTACGGTGATTTCAGTGACTTTGAGCGTGGCATGGTTGTTGGTAACAGACGGGCTGGTCTGAGTATTTCAGAACCTGCCGATCTACTTGGATTTTCATGCAAAAACCTCTCTGGGGTTCAAAGAGAGTCGTCGGAAAAAGAGAATATATCCAGTGGGCGGTAGTTTCTTGGGGGCAAATGCCTTGTGGATGCCAGAGGTCAGAAGAGAATGGCCAGACTGGATGTAGCTGATAGAAAGGCAACAGTAACTCAAATAACCACTCATTACAACCGAGGTATGCCGAAGAGCATCTCTGAATGCACAACGCGTCGAACCTTGAGGCGGATGGGCCACAGCAGCAGAACCACACTGGGTACCACTCCTGTCAGCAAAGAAGAGGAAACTGAGGCTACAATTCACTCAGGCTCCCCAAATAGCCGAAAAGCCTCTCTGAATGCACAACGCGTCGAACCTTGAGGCGGATGGGCAACAGCAGCAGAACCACACTGGGTACCACTCCTGTCAGCAAGGAAGAGGAAACTGAGGCTACAATTCACTCAGGCTCCCCAAATAGCCGAAAAGCATCTCTGAATGCACAACGCGTCGAACCTTGAGGCGGATGGGCCACAGCAGCAGAACCACACTGGGTACCACTCCTCTCAGCTAAGAACAGGAAACTGAGGCTACAATTCACTCAGGCTCACCAAATAGCCGAAGAGCATCTCTGAATGCACAACGCGTCGAACCTTGAGGCGGATGGGCCACAGCAGCAGAACCACACTGGGTACCACTCCTGTCAGCAAGGAAGAGGAAACTGAGGCTACAATTCACCCAGGCTCACCAAATAGCCGAAAAGCATCTCTGAATGCACAACGCGTCGAACCTTGAGGCGGATGGGCCACAGCAGCAGAACCACACTGGGTACCACTCCTCTCAGCTAAGAACAGGAAATTGAGGCTACAATTCACTCAGGCCCACCAAATTTTGACAACAGAAGTTTGGAAAAACGTTGCCTGGTATGATGAGTCTCAATGTCGGTTGCAACATTCGGATGGTATGGTCAGAATTTGGCATCAACAACATGCAGTGTGTTGCGGAAATTATGACGTTGATTAGCCAGAACTGCGCGATGGTGGTATAGTTGTGAGCATAGCTGCCTTCCAAGCAGTTGACCCGGGTTCGATTCCCGGCCATCGCAGCACTACTTTTGTGAGAAATCTGAATTTTCACACTTCAACAGATTGTTTTCCATGGAACTCATAACTCTTAGAACTTTCTGTCTTCCTGTCTTAAGGAGCACCCACCGAAGGGGATGTAGCTCAGTGGTAGAGCGCATGCTTAGCATGTATGAGGCCCCGGGTTCAATCCCCGGCATCTCCATTATCTGCATTAATAAACCCAATAAAGTAAGAAAGGGTAATCTGCAACACTGATTGTTCCAAAAATGATGAATTATGTTCATAGTTAGACAAACTCACAAGATGAATTGGACTTAATGCTTGCTATTGAACATCAATCCCTTCAAAAAGCTTTAATGTTCATGAGGAGTATACATGGGACACATACATATGTATGCATTTACACTCACTGGCCACTTTATTAGGTAAGATAACTGCTCCAACTGCTCTTCGATGGAAATTTCTAACCAGCCAATCACATGACAGCAAATCTATGCAATTAGGCACGTAGACATGGTCAAGAGAATCTCCTGTAGTTCAAACCAAGCATCAGAATGGGGAAGTACGGTGATTTCAGTGACTTTGAGCGTGGCATGGTTGTTGGTAACAGACGGGCTGGTCTGAGTATTTGAGAACCTGCCGATCTACTTGGATTTTCATGCAAAAACCTCTCTGGGGTTCACAGAGAGTCGTCGGAAAAAGAGAATATATCCAGTGGGCGGTAGTTTCTTGGGGGCAAATGCCTTGTGGATGCCGGAGGTCAGAAGAGAATGGCCAGACTGGATGTAGCTGATAGAAAGGCAACAGTAACTCAAATAATTACAACCGAGGTATGCCGAAGAGCATCTCTGAATGCACAACGCGTCGAACCTTGAGGCGGATGGGCCACAGCAGCAGAACAATACTGGGTACCACTCCTCTCAGCTAAGAACAGGAAACTGAGGCTACAATTCACTCAGGCTCACCAAATAGCCGAAAAGCATCTCTGAATGCACAACGCGTCGAACCTTGAGGCGGATGGGCTACAGCAGCAGAACCACACTGGGTACCACTCCTCTCAGCTAAGAACAGGAAATTGAGGCTACAATTCACTCTCGCCCACCAAATTTTGACAACAGAAGTTTGGAAAAACGTTGCCTGGTATGATGAGTCTCAATGTCGGTTGCAACATTCGGATGGTATGGTCAGAATTTGGCATCAACAACATGCAGTGTGTTGCGCAAATTATGACGTTGATTAGCCAGAACTGCGCGATGGTGGTATAGTGGTGAGCATAGCTACCTTCCAAGCAGTTGACCCGGGTTCGATTCCCGGCCATCGCAGCACTAGTTTTGTGAGAAATCTGAATTTTCACACTTCAACAGACTGTTTTCCATGGAACTCATAACTCTTAGAACTTCCTGTCTTGCTGTCTTAAGGAGCACCCACCGAAGGGGATGTAGCTCAGTGGTAGAGCGCATGCTTCGCATGTATGAGGCCCCGGGTTCAATCCCCGGCATCTCCATTACTTGTGTTAATAAACCCAATGAAGTAAGAAAGGGTAATCAGCAACACTGATTGTTCCAAAAAGGATGAATTAGGGTCATAGTTAGACAAACTCACAAGATTAATTGGACTTAATGCTTGCTATTGAACATCAATCCCTTCAAAAAGCTTTAATGTCCATGAGGAGTATACATGGGACAGATACATATGTATGCATTTACACTCACTGGCCACTTTATTAGGTAAGATAACTGCTCCAACTGCTCTTCGATGGAAATTTCTAACCAGCCAATCACATGACAGCAAATCAATGCAATTAGGCACGTAGACATGGTCAAGAGAATCTCCTGTAGTTCAAACCAAGCATCAGAATGGGGAAGTACGGTGATTTCAGTGACTTTGAGTGTGGCATGGTTGTTGGTAACAGACGGGCTGGTCTGAGTATTTCAGAACCTGCCGATCTACTTGGATTTTCATGCAAAAACCTCTCTGGGGTTCACAGAGAGTCGTCGGAAAAAGAGAATATATCCAGTGGGCGGTAGTTTCTTGGGGGCAAATGCCTTGTGGATGCCAGAGGTCAGAAGAGAATGGCCAGACTGGATGTAGCTGATAGAAAGGCAACAGTAACTCAAATAACCACTCATTACAACCGAGGTATGCCGAAGAGCATCTCTGAATGCACAACGCGTCGAACCTTGAGGCGGATGGGCCACAGTAGCAGAACCACACTGGGTACCACTCCTGTCAGCAAAGAAGAGGAAAATGAGGCTACAATTCACTCAGGCTTCCCAAATAGCCGAAAAGCATCTCTGAATGCACAATGCGTCGAACATTGAGGCGGATAGGCCACAGCAGCAGAACCACACTGGGTACCACTCCTGTCAGCAAGGAAGAGGAAACTGAGGCTACAATTCACTCAGGCTCACCAAACAGCCGAAAAGCATCTCTGAATGCACAACGCGTCGAACCTTGAGGCGGATGGGCCACAGCAGCAGAACCACACTGGGTACCACTCCTGTCAGCAAAGAAGAGGAAACTGAGGCTACAATTCACTCAGGCTCCCCAAATAGCCGAAAAGCATCTCTGAATGCACAACGCGTCGAACCTTGAGGCGGATGGGCCACAGCAGCAGAACCACACTGGGTACCACTCCTCTCAGCTAAGAACAGGAAACTCAGGCTACAATTCACTCAGGCCCACCAAATTTGGACAACAGAAGTTTGGAAAAACGTTGCCTGGTATGATGAGTCTCAATGTCGGTTGCAACATTCGGATGGTATGGTCAGAATTTTGCATCAACAACATGCAGTGTGTTGCGGAAATTATGACGTTGATTAGCCAGAACTGCGCGATGGTGGTATAGTGGTGAGCATAGCTGCCTTCCAAGCAGTTGACCCGGGTTCGATTCCCGGCCATCGCAGCACTACATTTGTGAGAAATCTGAATTTTCACACTTCAACAGACTGTTTTCCATGGAACTCATAACTCTTAGAACTTCCTGTCTTCCTGTCTTAAGAAGCACCCACTGAAGGGGATGTAGCTCAGTGGTAGAGCGCATGCTTAGCATGTATGAGGCCCTGGGTTCAATCCCCGGCATCTCCATTATCTGCATTAATAAACCCAATAAAGTAAGAAAGGGTAATCTGCAACACTGATTGTTCCAAAAATGATGAATTATGTTCATAGTTAGACAAACTCACAAGATGAATTGGACTTAATGCTTGCTATTGAACATCAATCCCATCAAAAAGCTTTAATGTTCATGAGGAGTATACATGGGACACATACATATGTATGCATTTACACTCACTGGCCACTTTATTAGGTAAGATAACTGCTCCAACTGCTCTTCGATGGAAATTTCTAACCAGCCAATCACATGACAGCAAATCAATGCAATTAGGCACGTAGACATGGTCAAGAGAATCTCCTGTAGTTCAAACCAAGCATCAGAATGGGGAAGTACGGTGATTTCAGTGACTTTGAGCGTGGCATGGTTGTTGGTAACAGACGGGCTGGTCTGAGTATTTCAGAACCTGCCGATCTACTTGGATTTTCATGCAAAAACCTCTCTGGGGTTCACAGAGAGTCGTCGGAAAAAGAGAATATATCCAGTGGGCGGTAGTTTCTTGGGGGCAAATGCCTTGTGGATGCCAGAGGTCAGAAGAGAATGGCCAGAATGGATGTAGCTGATAGAAAGGCAACAGTAACTCAAATAATTACAACCGAGGTATGCCGAAGAGCATCTCTGAATGCACAACGCGTCGAACCTTGAGGCGGATGGGCCACAGCAGCAGAACAATACTGGGTACCACTCCTCTCAGCTAAGAACAGGAAACTGAGGCTACAATTCACTCAGGCTCACCAAATAGCCGAAAAGCATCTCTGAATGCACAACGCGTCGAACCTTGAGGCGGATGGGCCACAGCAGCAGAACCACACTGGGTACCACTCCTGTCAGCAAGGAAGAGGAAACTGAGGCTACAATTCACTCAGGCTCACCAAATAGCCGAAAAGCATCTCTGAATGCACAACGCGTCGAACCTTGAGGCGGATGGGCCACAGTAGCAGAACCACACTGGGTACCACTCCTGTCAGCAAAGAAGAGGAAAATGAGGCTACAATTCACTCAGGCTTCCCAAATAGCCGAAAAGCATCTCTGAATGCACAATGCGTCGAACCTTGAGGCGGATGGGCCACAGCAGCAGAACCACACTGGGTACCACTCCTGTCAGCAAGGAAGAGGAAACTGAGGCTACAATTCACTCAGGCTCACCAAATAGCCGAAAAGCATCTCTGAATGCACAACGCGTCGAACCTTGAGGCGGATGGGCCACAGCAGCAGAACCACACTGGGTACCACTCCTGTCAGCAAAGAAGAGGAAACTGAGGCTACAATTCACTCAGGCTCCCCAAATAGCCGAAAAGCATCTCTGAATGCACAACGCGTCGAACCTTGAGGCGGATGGGCCACAGCAGCAGAACCACACTGGGTACCACTCCTCTCAGCTAAGAACAGGAAACTCAGGCTACAATTCACTCAGGCTCACCAAATAGCCGAAAAGCATCTCTGAACGCACAACGCGTCGAACCTTGAGGCGGATGGGCCACAGCAGCAGAACCACACTGGGTACCACTCCTCTCAGCTAAGAACAGGAAATTGAGGCTACAATTCACTCAGGCCCACCAAATTTTGACAACAGAAGTTTGGAAAAACGTTGCCTGGTATGATGAGTCTCAATGTCGGTTGCAACATTCGGATGGTATGGTCAGAATTTGGCATCAACAACATGCAGTGTGTTGCGGAAATTATGACGTTGATTAGCCAGAACTGCGCGATGGTGGTATAGTTGTGAGCATAGCTGCCTTCCAAGCAGTTGACCCGGGTTCGATTCCCGGCCATCGCAGCACTACTTTTGTGAGAAATCTGAATTTTCACACTTCAACAGACTGTTTTCCATGGAACTCATAACTCTTAGAACTTCCTGTCTTCCTGTCTTAAGGAGCACACACCGAAGGGGATGTAGC